>NW_011897494.1:6263-8142 GCF_000151845.1 Pteropus vampyrus | reverse complement strand
AACAAATTGGTAAAGGCCAAGTATAGACTGGTTGAAAATATAGAATATCTGGGTTATAGAGATTTTATGGGAATTGAATATTTTTGGACATTCTTACAACATTCTCCTCCCTGGGTGCTCATATAAAAAGTTTATCAGTGGTCCTGAGATAGCTTTCTTCATGGCACGGGTCTGGAAGAGAAAGAGCAACCATAATAGAGAAGACACAAAACCCCACTCAGATTCTTCTCTCCTACTTCTCCTACGGAACAAGAGTTTCAACTTTAAGGAAGGAAAAAAAACTCAAGTAAACAAACAAACAAACAAACAAACAAACAAAAAACAACACAAAAAACCTGTTAGATTTAGGGAATTAATGAAAAAAGATAGCTGCTGATAAAAAGGGACAAAATAAGACCCTCTATCCTTTGGGAAGGGTAAGAATGCTTACTTGTCCCAAACCTATAGCTGAAGATGGGACAAAACTACTGAGAATGACACACTCCTAGGAGCCAGGGACCTAATGCCCTCCTGACACTTAGAATAAATCAGAGTAAGAATGGACACCCACTTCCTGCACCTCTAACGAGCATCAAGAACCAAGAAGCAGCAATTTTTCTGCTGAGCATCAAGAACCAAGAAACAGCGATTTTTCTGCCAGAATCATGTAGAGAGACTTCTCTGGCTAAGGCATAGTATAAAGGGAATATCTAACGATGAGAATGAGCAGATACTGAGATAAAACCACTGGCAAACCAATCTCTACCGTAAAAATGAAGTAATACCGGTGGAATTTGAACCCAATGCTACACTGAAGGAAACTATAGTAACAACAAATCCTAAACACATATCAACTCCAGATTAGATTGACTCAGTTCCCAAACTTAATAGCTTAGTAGAAGGAAAGTAAGCACATTTCCAATCCAATAAGGAAAAGCAAAACTATTTATCTCAGTCTATTTCATTCTCTATTTTCATCTCTACACAAGATGTCCAACTATCAAAAAAAAAAAAAATTATAAAGCATACGAAAAAAGAAAGTTGAAAAAATGCTTTCAAATAAAAAAGAAAACAGCATAACTAAATTCAGATAAGACAGATTTTGGAACTATTAGACACAGAATTTAAAATAACTAAATTTAATATGCTAAATATTCTAGTTAAAAAGATGGGCAAAATATCAAATGGATACTGTGATAGTTGTATGTGTCAACTCTGCTAGATTATGGTATCCAATTACCATGCTCTGTCTAAACAACGTTACAAAGATGCCCAATGGTGCCCAAGACAAAACTAAGTTTGAGACAAAATTAACACAAGCTGTTTATTCGTAAACTTGTGACAAGAGAACACAGCTGCTATAATTTTCATTTTATTAGGGATTCAAAAGGTTTAAAAAGGAGAATAAGTTTTATAGAGTAAAAAAGAAAATTAAGACAGTCATGAATTAGCAAGCTATTCTATTAAGGTGGGATTTTTGAAAATGAAGAGATTTTCTAACTGGCCTTCAGGTACATTTGTTGATCTCTACGCTACAAGAGGGCAAGCAAGCAGTTTCAAAAGGGGAAGGAATATTAATTCTCAGAGGTAGAGGAAGGAGTATTAAATATCAGGGGTAGAGGATTTTTTTGTGGCTAGCCATGTTCTCGAACAAGTGGTTAATGAGATTTTGTGTGTGTGTGTGTGTGTGTGGTCAAACTATCATTACAGTCCTAATATGGGAGATGTCTGCAATGGCAGGAAGATTTTCAATGGAAAACTGGTGAAATCTAAATTAAACTAAGAGTTTAGTTGGTAATATGCCGACCTCAGTTGGGTACATCAGTGGGGGAAAGTGGATGAGGGATATGCAGGAACTCTGTACCATCTCTGCAAATCTTTTGTAAATCTATAATTATTC
>NW_011897494.1:0-1678 GCF_000151845.1 Pteropus vampyrus | reverse complement strand
GATTATAAATATATTTCCTATTTTGGTTACATTACCGTAGTCTTAAGAGTACATATTTACTGAGTCATTTACTTGGTCCTTGAACAAACAGGAACTGAACCAAATAGAAAGGAGTTCTACTGTTTGCTTTTAAAAAGCATTCAAGATAGTAGGAGATAATGATATAATATATGATATAATACATAATGTATACATGTGTTAGTATTTATTATTATAATATATACTATATATTGTTTGTCCAGTGTTACAGTGCTCCAATTTAATTGTTTTTCCTTTTTATTTTCCTCCTGACTCCTGAATCCTTGCTTTTCTAAAATCAAAATAATATTTTATAGTCAAAAAGCATATCACTTCAAATGATGTTTCCAAGGGGGTGCCATTTGCACAATTGTTGTGTAGCATTTAAATCTTAAATATGGATTAAAGGAACCATTGGTCAGGTGCTCTTTAGTAAATATTTGAAATGCAATGGGAAATACACCAAAGAAGAGCAATTGCTTCCTTTTAATGACTGATTTCTTTCTGATTCTCTAAAATATAATTTAACTAGTCTGCTATTATACTCAGTTCAGAGATTTGGATGCTTAATAACTGACTCATTATCTTAAACCAAACTTTAGAATTCCTCTATAATACCTTAGAGGAACAACACTTATCTTTGAAATAGATTGCATTTGTGAAACAAATTCCTTTCTGTGTATCTAACCAGCCATTTGAAGTGAATATCAGGTCACTGTTCATCAACTCTGCTATTCTCTTTCATTAATAAAAACTGACATTTCAAATTTCAGCTGTTAGGTACCTAAATAGATTTGAATTATACAAACATAAGAACAACTGCAGAAATCTCCTGTATCCATTCTGCCATGTGATTTTCTAAAAAGATTTTATTTAGATTTTATTTTAGTTTGCTCCCCAGACATGATTGTGCAGGTTTTTTTTTTCCACAGCCTCTTAAGAATATTAATAGCAAGAAAGCAGTATTCATCTAAATTCTATATTTAAATTCTAGAGAAACATCAGCAGATGCTGTGATCAGTAATGTGTGATAAGTGCTTGACCTTTTGCCTTCCCTGCGGAATTTCATTAATTCTGATATAGATTGGGAAAAGATCTGTTTGCAAAAATTCACACAACTCAGTGGAATTGCATTCTTCTGGGATGTGACTTACTTTGCAAAGGTGGTATTAGTGACAGTAGATTCATTTCACAAATAGCAAATTCAGGGTATAATAAAGTAAATCACAAAATGGGTACATAAATTGGTAGGAAAGTTCAGAGGAAGAAGATATAAAAGTCAAATGTGTATTAGAAATGATTTAATATTCATCTGTGTCTTCATTCATTTCACAAATTTGGATTACCTATAATGTGCCAGATAAGGGAGCTAGGTAGGGTATTCAGTGACAAGACAAATCTGTATCTTATACAGTATAGAAGGGACTGCCAGTGATTACACAGTAACACACTACACTGAAGTTTAACAAGGGTAAAGAATCAGGATCTGGGAGAATATAGGAGGAGCATGTAATTTATAATTTTCTCTGAGGGAACCAGACAATAAGCCCAGGAAAGAGATATCAACATTTGCCAAGGGGAGAAAGTAGTCAAAGAATGCAGTAATTGAGAGACAAGAGAGGACATTGCATGTCCAAAAAGTAGAAATCATTCAGGGTGG
>NW_011897493.1:7165-8737 GCF_000151845.1 Pteropus vampyrus | reverse complement strand
GATTTTTTCCTTGCACCTTACTATCAGGGAAAGAAAGGCAGTGGCACTATTCTTTGCCCCTTTAGTTGTGGAAGGAAAGGAAAGCATCTCCACTAGCAGGAACTGACCATCCCTTCCCCCATCAGCGTGATGAAGAGAGAGAGGCCTTAGAGCTAAGGAAGTCGTGCGGTCAGGGTTCCCTTCCATGCTCAGGTGGCTCAGTCATTTAATATGTGTGTCTCTGGGAGGGTTATAGCCTTGGGTGAACCAAAAGAGAACAAGGTTGAATCAGAAGAGAACCCTCGATCCTCATTTCACCACTAGCAAATGTACAGCAAGTTAGGATTGCCGTTTCCTCGTCCCGTCTCCATGCATGTTTAGAATCGCCCCGCATGGGCGAACCAGGTTTCCTCCTCCCTTCTCCCCCCACTGAGTGAACTCGCATTCCCCTGGCCTTTAAATATACTTAGTGCTGTATATTTACTTCCCTTCGGGAGTTTCTGGAGAAGGATGAGGATAACTTCCTTCCTGTAAGATGGTCAGCCTTGTTCTTTTCACTTGCCCTTTAAATGTGAAGAATCCACACAGGCAAAACAGCGCTAGATTGAAATTATTAGAAAAATAATATCTTTTCACTGGAAAAAGCAAAGATCCCCTGGTCTAAGCTACTCATGCTCCAGCAGAAGACTGGGAGGCGTGACGATAATTGGCCGATCTGGCATCCTAGGCTGCTCTGTGTAGAGCCAGCCTGGAACTCCAGCCTTCTGTTTTTACTCCAGAGCTTACAGTCACTCCTCTTATTTTAGGAAAGACCAGTTCTGAAACGTGGTGAGTTGTCAGGCACTTTTGTTTTAAGAAATGACAAAACTATTTATGTGTATGTGTGTGTTCTAAATAAAATAGTGATAATCGAAAACAAGTTTAAGAAAATACTTCAAATAGACTAAACTTGCTAATAATAGTGTGACTTTGGACTTTATTACAATCAAAACAAAAATCGCTGCACAAACTTTAAAAAAAAAACTTTTTGCACTGTCTCCTTGGCAACAACAGTCCTGTTGACTCTTCCTGCTAACATATCTAATCCAAATATATGTGAAATAATTCCCTTATAAAACACTATATTATTCAGTTCAACAGAAGTGAAGAAAAACACCTTCAAATTTCTACTCCCAGCCCTAAAGCCAGATACTCCTATTCTTTAAGCCTGGCGATGGTCAGAGGTTGCTGGGACATTGTCATCAAGAAAATAATAATACTAACACAATTATAGTAAACACACATATGGCATTTATGATGTATCAGATACTGTTCCAGGTATTTTACATTAACTCATTTCATCATCACAACAGTCTTTTGAGATAAACACTTAACAGTATCCCCATTTGCAGCCAGGGAAAGTGAGGCACAGAGAAGTTAAATAATTTGCCCAGAGTTACACACAGTTAGTAAATGATGGAGCCCAAAGCAGAGAAAAAGGGTAATCCTGGGCAAATGAAAGCTTTAAAGGTCAAATTGCATTTAGGGTGTCCGATGATGACCAAGAATTTTCAGCCCAGCTGATTATAATAATTAATGTAATAATCTTTTAGG
>NW_011897493.1:0-2150 GCF_000151845.1 Pteropus vampyrus | reverse complement strand
CCCCCTAGCATTTCAGAAAATATAAATTTGCTTTTCTTTGGATTGTCTTTTTATTCGTGGGTTCATGTCTTGTTTGGCAGGTCAAAAAAATTCCAGTCATTTATTGAGAGCTGTTTGGTAAAGAATCACAGCCAACGACCAGCAACAGAGCAACTGATGAAGCATCCGTTTATACGAGACCAACCTAATGAACGACAGGTCCGCATTCAACTCAAGGACCATATCGATAGAACAAAGAAGAAGCGAGGCGAGAAAGGTTAGAAGCACATTTGTATTTCAATGAGGGAAACAAAAGATGGAGTGAGTCCTGGGCCCTCGATGTATTCGGAGGTGACCGTGGGGATTTCAAATGGACCTGCATTATTCTTTGGTGTGTGAGGGGCTGCCTCTGAGATCACAGCCTGTGGGCATCAGTGGAGTGAGACATGAAATAGAATCTTTCATGAAAGAATCAAACTGTAAGAAATAGTACTTTTTCCAGGCACTGAACAAAAGGTCATGTTGAGTGATCCTATGAAGTGATTTAATATGATTAGTGATTTTCTTAATTCAAATGAATATTCATGTTTCAAAGACTAAAAATTCACAGAAGACAGACACCTAAAAAAAAACTTAGTTGACATTTTTCTGTACTGGCAGTTCTTGTGCTCTGAGGCTCATTTTTAATTTAGTTATTTGAAAGTCAGAATGAATGTTCTTATAGCCCCAGTGATATAAAAGAGGTTACGGGGCTTTTTACTTTTTGAGCTGCGAGATCATTTAATGCACTTTTTTTGTTTGTAGATTCAAAAACTTTTTTAGCTTTTATGGCTCTGGCTGTTATACCACACTGTCTTTTCACTGCATTGTTGGAAAGGACTTAAGTCCAACTCAGGGTCCTAGGACTATTTGAATAGAGACTCAAAATTCCTTAACTAGCATCCTGACCAAGGTAGAGGCTCATGTGGTTTGGGTCAGGTTTTATGACTAGTCAGGCGAGGAGGTACGGAAGGTTGAAGTGTGGGCGGAAAAAGGAGAGATATAAAGGATAGACAGGTGAGTGTTCCCTGGGTGGGAGTAGGTGCGGGCAGCTGGCAGGGGGATGGCAGTGAGGAGGCAGTATAGGGCTGGCAAGGTGAGCATTGAGTGTTTGGGAAGTAAAGAGAAGAGAGGAAGGCCAGGGCCGGAGGATGGGAGGTACTTGGCGATGTGCTTTTCCTCGCTTCTATCCTCCCCGGCTTTGTCTTCAGTTCTTCACAATCCAGAGGGACTAGTGGAAGGTGGTGGGCAGCACAAGACAGGGGTGCTCTCTTTTAATCTGAATTTTCTTTCTTTTTTGCCTCTGCAGTTAATACCTACAATGTGGCGAGGTGTGAGCAGGAACCTAGGAGTGGGGCGGTGAGCAGTGTAGGAGTCAGGACTGGGCAGAGGAAAGATCAGCAGAGGGCTAAGGGAGGAAGAGAAATCCAGGGAAGAGAAATTCAAGGGAAGTGTTCCTTCTTTGCAGCGATCCTTGGGGACTCGGGAAAATGTTCGATTAGGTTAGACTCAGAAGCTGGAGGTTATGAGGCACAACCGAAAAAGAGTCCCGTCTCCCATTGTTAGTGGCGGAGAGGGATGAGGTATCAATCAGAACCCAAGGAGCTGGGAGGGCAGCCCAAGCTGGAGGAAGTAGGCATGAGGAGAAATAGGTAAGTCAAGGTCAAAAAGTTCTAGGACTGATTATTCAACTGCTATTTATTAATAGTGATCTGGGGCCACTTCGTGAAGTCAAAATTTTAAAGGGAATATTTTAGGGTGATATGTCAGACATGTAACCATTAAAGGCCAACTTCTTTGAAAAGGAAATTTATTTTACTGTCAATATATAAAGTAGGTTAAGTGCTAAACTCTTGTTTTTAGACTCAAATTCTGAGTTCAAATTCTAGCTCTACCTCTTAATAATTATGTGAACTTTACCCCAATTTTCTAATCCTTAATATAGGACTGGGCGTAAAATAATAATTACTGTCGCCTGGTATTGTTGCAAAGATTAAAAGAGATAGTGCATGTAAAATGCTTAATACAATGTCTGGCATATAGACCTACTCAATAAATATTGGCTATTCTTATTTAGACAATTCTTTATTGACCAATAATTTTCAGTACTATTCAGGGTTAGTTGCTGAGAA
>NW_011897492.1:5970-6776 GCF_000151845.1 Pteropus vampyrus | reverse complement strand
CGGGCCGAGGGCTCGTCGTTCCCGATGTCCGCTTCTCACGCTGTCTGTTAAGTTGTGGCCATGCCGGAGAGGGCGAAGTTTGGGCTGAGGTCCCCCAGGATGCTCTGGCCCCCACTGTCCTCTGGACATCCAGGCGGGGGCTTGGCCGCAGCTGGCTCATCTCTGTGTCGTGTAAGCAGACGCTGGATTTTGGAATTGCTGTTGCTTTAGGAAGGTATTGAGAAGGATTGGGGGGGGGGGGGGGGCGTCGCTGGCCTTTCTGTGGTCTGGTGGAGGGGCAGAAGGTCTTGTTCTGGCTTGAGGTTCAACTCCGAGGGCCTGGGCAGAATGTCTTCCTCTTTCGATTCCTGGGAGCAGTTTAGCTTTTACATTTTCCTAAGAACAGCCCAGATTTGCCAGACACTTGCTGGAGGCAGAATGTCACCACTTCCGGTCCCCGCCTCCTCTCTTGAGTGAGCGACTGGGGGCCGCGGCAGGGCTGGGCCAGGGCCTCTGCTCCTGGCATCATTGCGTAGGTGTGTTGGGGGGAAAAAAGTTGTTCTCGAAACTCTCTGTGACAGCTCTCGATGGAAACCCCGTCTCCCAGAGTCTCAGCAAATGGAGAGATGAGGTCATCGGGGGCAGGCCTGGCCAATAAGCCAGCCCCGAATCCAGGCTTGCCCCTCACGGGGCAACCTCCCTGTTATCACAGGGTGAGGGGTATATGGGACTGGCGGGTGGAGGCCCCTGCGGTGGCCCTGGTTGGCTGGTGTCTCTTTGTCCCAGCCAGAGCGGGGGCCCACCGTACACCATTGCCTCAGCCCTGA
>NW_011897492.1:0-1460 GCF_000151845.1 Pteropus vampyrus | reverse complement strand
CTGGGTCAAAGCATTGAAGCTATCATGCTGGCCCACCAGGATCTCTGAGGGGGTGTTTTGCATGGGCTGGGGGTGCCTCCCACGGTGTTTAGCTGTGTGTCCCCAGACTGGCTTTTCAAGCACTTGGTTTTCAGGTGCCATTTGAGTTCTGATGCAGCAGGTAGAAGTGTTTTGTGGCTGGAGTGTTCTCGATGCTTAGGAAAGTCCATCTGTTCAGATCCCCGTGGATACACTTCATATTCTTCCCATCGAGATCCAGTGCAGCTCCGTGACTGTAACGAGAGGTAAACGTTGCAGGAAGCTCCTTAGCTCTAAATCTGGGTGCTGCATCGAGACCCCTGTGGAGCTTTTTGAAAGAAACACACGCGCTCCAGTCCCCCGTCAGTTCTCCGGGTCATGGGAAAGAATGATTGAAAATGGCCGAAAAGACAGAAGCATAGATGAAAGGAAGAAACGCAGGAGTGGGCAGGAGTAGGTCGGGTTATCGACAACCTTGACCCATAGCGCAGGGACAGCAAGGGCCCCACAGGTCACCTGGTTCATTTTCCTATCCCGCTCACCCCCTTTTACTGTGGGAACGGAGACCTGCAGAGGTGGCGGTGGGCCCCCCATCCTTCAGCGTCACGGACAAAGAACATCTGGGCGTCTGACCCTTCAGTTTCCCCAAGTTTCCTGACACAGGCTTTACACCTCCCTTCAGTCACCTTCCAGCGGCTGAGACCTGCTCCGTGCTGACACTGTGCTTGGGGCTGGGAATCCAGCAGGAACTAGGCAGACAGGGTTCCGGTGCTCACAGAGTGTGTGTTCTCAAGTTCGCGAATATCAGAGAACACATAGCATTAAGTGCTGTGGGATGGGGAGCGACTGACTGGCCTTTCCAAGGTGGCAACATCCAAGCTGATCCTTGAAAGACAGGAAGGCACCACTGCCAGATGCTTGGGAAGAGCACCTCAGGCAGAGGGAACAGCCATGGCCAGGACCCCAGGAGGGGCCGGCTGATGCGATGGGATCTTTCATGATGGGGAGAGATGGTCAGAGGACTGGTTTGTAGCCCCCTTGGGTTGATGTCCATTCTTCTCTGTTCTACATCCTTTAAATGATTGTTTACAGCTCGTTTACCGTCTCCCTGTCTCGTCTTTGGGTGGAGAAGGCTTGTCCGTTGCTGGTCGGCCCACAGTGCTGCACTTTCAGAAAACAGGGTTAACGAGAAACAGAGAAAAATCTCATCCTCCTCGTCCTCTCCGTTGAGGCTTGGCCCGTGAGCGGAAGTTATTTTTATGTAAGCTCGAGAAGGGAAGTCTCAGGTGGGCAGCTGAAACCACAACCAGAAACACAAGACTGACATAGCGAAATCTCAAAAGTGAGCACGTGGCTGGTAACTCGAATCCGGTGACAGTCCCGGGTAGCCCAGTCGGGGAGAGGAGACCCTTTGAAGAAGGACGAGGGCGGAGCGAAACCCG
>NW_011897491.1:3752-4079 GCF_000151845.1 Pteropus vampyrus | reverse complement strand
TTTTTGTTAAAAAATTTAGCTTAAATCTATTTTTAAATTGTCACCTAAGGACAAATATTTATCAGAAATTTAAGATAAATATACTTTTTATATTATAGAAAATGATCATTCCATAATTTACTAAGGATGATAGCAATGGCAGATTATGCTAAAATATTCATTCTCCAAATAACATTGCAGAGATAGAGGTCCATTATAAAAGAATGAAGAGAGTTGTAATAGAATTTCCTTTAAAAATTAAACTTCGTTATTAGATAAAATTGAATACAACAATCAAAAGATTGAGCATTACTAACTAGCTAATAATCATCAAATTAATTATTTATA
>NW_011897491.1:0-2527 GCF_000151845.1 Pteropus vampyrus | reverse complement strand
TAAGGATGATAGCAATGGCAGATTATGCTAAAATATTCATTCTCCAAATAACATTGCAGAGATAGAGGTCCATTATAAAAGAATGAAGAGAGTTGTAATAGAATTTCCTTTAAAAATTAAACTTCGTTATTAGATAAAATTGAATACAACAATCAAAAGATTGAGCATTACTAACTAGCTAATAATCATCAAATTAATTATTTATATAAAAGTATAAAGATAAATGTGTATTAACAATTTATTCTGCTAATTCTTAAAATGCTTGCTAAAAACTCATTTGTTTTGGAATATATATAAAAGGGATCACCATAGAAAATATCATGCACTGAATTACTAAAAAACATGTTAATAAGCTATTTTGCACATATCTTGTTAACATAAATACATACATATATACATGCATTTCTTTTCATTGTGATGATCCTGAAGCTCAACATAATATTTCAGTAATTCCTGAATATTAAAGACTTATTAGGTTATGTTCAGTGTAGTACGTTAATTTTCTTGTGGTTCTTAGAGGTAGCAATGTGCCAATACATCTGAAATTTAACTTTATATGTCTCAAATTTTGCATGGCTTTCTGTGTTCCCTGCTTTAATAAACAGCGTCATTGTTTATCTTGGTATGCAAGCTAAATAATTGGATATTATCCTTGATCCTACCCATTTCCTGCTATGCATTGCGGAATTGAGATGATTTTGCTAATAAGTTATTTTCCAAATATAACCACCTTCCTGAATTATTACTACTGACCCTCTAGTTCCGGCCCCATCATCTTTAACCTATATTACTGTAAGTCTTAAATCTGGTCACTAGAGTCTGCTATTTTTCTCAAATAAAGTTCTTTCATATACTAATGATCTAATATCTATGAATGATAACATAATATTTATATTTTATCGCTCTGGTTATTAGATGGTTCCAATAAGTAATACTTTATTACAGCAACTGTGATTTCCTAGAAAAATTAATTTTCTTTTTTCTTATACTGTCATTATCAAATCTATATTCCATTAAGATGTGTTTCACATAAAGAGAGATGGAATTTGAATATAATCATGAATACTTAGGTGATTTAAAATAACTTTCTCAAGGTTTTAATATTTCCAAATTTTAGAATCCTATTACCTATTTTTTTAAAAAATAAATTAGTTTCAATATAAATGTTCACAGTTGTTATATTATTCTTGCACAAACCTAATTATTTTTATGCTTAGGAGAAACATCTTTCTTTGGTTCTTTTTACACATAAAGATCATTTCGAATTGATAGAAATTTATTTAAGTGTGACATTAGAACTATGGACTGCAATTCATATCAGTGTATTCAACTTTCAAGAATCTATCAAAATTATACAAACTCCTCATTTCATATAACATTAAAGTTTAGTATCAAAGTGAAAGCAATTTATAATTTAACTACGGAAATAAGGTACATAGAAAGCATTTTCAAAACAAATACCCTTTCTTTGGGTAGTTAATTTAGTTGTCTAGAAATTCCAAATGAAAAAAAGTTCCTAAAATCAGTAATCATATAATAGCACATTGTCATATTAATAGAACTTGACTGTAAAAAGAAATAAATATAAACATCTATTTGAACATCATGTCTGAAATCAAGTGCCTCAATTCACATATTGACATCTTGTCTGTTGGCAAATCACTTGCATTTACCAACAGATTTAAAGCAAATATATAGTATCCCATGCAAATAAAACTGAATCAAAATTTTAATTTAATTTTGAGTCAGAAGAAAATAAAACATTGAATCTTTATAAGTTAATAATGAAACTATTAATCTTCTTTAATTATGTAAAAAAAAATCTATATACTTCACTAAAACTATTTAAGACAATAAAATGCCAGGGTGAGGAGTATCCATAAACTTACCAGAAGACTTACAATTTCCTCTAAGTTTTTAAAACTATGTCTTTGATTTCAATTTAAATTTATTGAATCCCATTAAATAGATTTCCATGTGTTTTCATCAAACAATGGATGATAAAGAATATTTGATGCTCACACTAAGAATTTATTTTAAATAGCTTTGGTAAAACCAAAAAGTTTTTAATAATAACAAAAATTCTGAAGAAAAATTAAGAATACCATCTTATGCCTATTAGAATATATAAAAATAATTCATGTTATCCAGAAAAAAAGGCATTTTCTATTTTGTAGAAAACATTATAACTACTGTAATAACACCATAATAATATAATTAACAGTTGATGGTGTGCTGTTTTGCTATTAATTTTTTCCTGTTTGCAAATTAGGCTTTACTTTTTTCCATTTTATACCATAGCAGAAAAAATAATAAACTGCAAGTCAGGAAATCTGTCTATCATTGTATATACCAGTAAATAATGGATCAAGATAAGTTTCGCAACTCCAGCCTTACTGTATTCTTCCAGATATTCATTTAGGGACTTTGTAGTTTTCTGGGCTTTCTTTTTGTGAACTATCAGAGGTAATGCATTCTGGATGTAAAAAATGATTACTTTTTACCCTTACTATATCTGTCATTTTTA
>NW_011897490.1:0-3223 GCF_000151845.1 Pteropus vampyrus | reverse complement strand
CACAGTCCTTGACTCCAGGGTGCCTTAGGCTTTTGCCGCCCCCTCCTTTTGCGGCCATCCAGCCAGGGTGCCCCTGGACGCCCCGGGCCCTGCTCACTCGCAGCCGCGGGCACCCGGGGCAGACGACGGAGCCCAAGGGCTACAGGAACCTCCGTGCGCCCCGCACCACCGCCCGTCTCCACCTGCTCTCCTGCAGCCAGCCTTGGGCTGTTACCTCTCTGCACTCCGGGCCCTACCTTTCCTGAGCTCCGAGGGGCTGAGCCCCAAGGGCGGAGGGCGCTGGGCGGAGGTTAGTGTCTCGGGGCGAGGCGTTGCCCGGTGGTGTGGCCACTGTCTCGGCGGGGTTTGGGGCGGGCGGGGCTCGGCCACGGCGGGGAGCGCAGGGGAGGAATGGGTCTGGATCAAGGCCGAGCATGGACGTGGCAGGGCCGCCGCGGCCTAGGAGCCCCGGTGGCCGAGAGATTCGCGGGCCTCGCCCGTGCCGGGGTCCTGGCGCGCAGCCAAGATTGGGGAGGCGGATGGTCCGGGGCCTGGGCAGGACCGCGCCCAGGTCGGACTCCTGCCGAGCGGCCAAGTGCCATGAGGCTTGCGTTCGGGGCTGGGTGGGGGTCGGTGGGTGACGGGGCTGGGTCGTCCCGGCGTGCGAGAGCTCCGACCCACCCCTTCGGCATGGCCGAGAACCGGCCTCGGCCCGGGATGTAGGTGCGAGGCGGGCGCGCTCTCCAGGACCCCGAAGGCCTGCGCGCAGCGCTCGAGGGCTCTGAGCGCGGGTAGCCTCTGCCCGGCGATGGGTCTGCTGCCGCATCAGCTCTGGGGCCCGCTCCGTGCAGCGCGGCGGCACAGTGGGGGTGACGCCCCCCCCCCCCGCCCCCGAGCGAGACGCGCGGGCGGCAGTGGCGAGCGCTCGATCAGGCCGGCTGCGGCGATGGCTGCTGCTCCGGGCCCCCCGCTGCGGCTCTGGCCGGTGTAGCGGAGGCCGGTTGCCAGTGAAGGCGCGGCGGGGACAGGGGCGGCGCGGGGCGGGGCGGGGCGGGACAGAGGGCGGGGACAAGAGGAGGGGAGACAAGGGGCCAGTGGGCGGGGGATACGCGGAAGGGACACGGCCGAGGCGGGAGGGACAGGGGAGGGGCCAGGGGCCGTGGCCCGGGCCGGGAAGACATATGGAAAGGACAGGAGCGCTTTCAGAGAGAGCTGAGTAGCAAGGGTCTGGACTCTCATCTGAATGGTGGGCAGAGCCCTTAAGGCAGGGGAACACTCCTCTCGGCTGCCATCTCATCTCGAGTGCATTTGGGGAATGGCACCCAAGTTTAGGTCCTGAGACGTGATTCGTGATCCTCTGCTGCCCTCTCGTGGGCATTTTGGGAATAACACCTGAACGTCGGGCGTCTAGTGTAGGTCATTATGAATCTGCGTTCTCTGCTGCCATCTGGTGGGAAGTTTGGGAATAACATGACAGTGATGCTCATAAAGGCATTTCTGCCGCTTTTTCATGTTCATTTTGAAAAGAACCCCCAGGGCATGCCATTATGAAAAGTTTTTCTCTGCTGCCATCTCGTGGGTATTTTGAAAATAACACCCAAGTGTAATGTCAGGATGCACACAAGATGGGTGCAGAAAACAATATTGTATCTGAACTACACTCAGATTTTATTCCCCCAATTCACACCAGATAGCAGCTGAAAAGCAATTCATGATGAAATATACCTGGGCGTTATTTTCAATGTGCCCGCAAGATGGCAGCAGTAACAATGTTTCAAGACACGCGTTTGTCTGTATAACGTGTGGTAGGATGTTTTTGTCTCCGACTGCTCTTACCAGTTTGTAATATGGGATTGGCTTAAAGGAATTAAACGCTGATATAAATAAGGAGAGAGAATAGAAACAAACTCAAATGCATTTCAGGATCATATGATCAGGGACCCCTCCCATCTCTTATCTGGATTTAACCAGCTTAGGAAGCCGGACAAAGGCCACTGTCCTTGCTTCCCCAGCCCATCCCAGCCTCACGCAGAGAAGGAAGAAGCAGAGAAAGCAGGGCTGCTGCACACCCACCAGCGGGTGCCGAGCTCTGCCCTGCGAGGCGCTTTGCTGGAGCCAGGGACACGGAGCGACACGAGGCCCCGTCCCTGCTGGACCCTACGGGTCAGTTGGCGTCAGTAAACAGACCAGAACATTGCCAACGCTGAAGGGACTAGGGCTCTGAAACACTGGGAGCTAAAGAGAGGCCTTTCAGGAGGTGACTTGAGCCGAACCCTCAGTGGCCGGAAGAGGTCATGATGGGCCGAGGAAGAGCAAGTAAGTGCAAAGGCTCAGAGGCACGAGGAGCTTGGCACGTTCACGGCACAGAACGGGCAGGGACCGTGGTGGGGACAAGGAGGGCATGGTAGGGGCATGAGTGAGGAATCTGTGTTTTGGCTTCAGTGCACGTCAGTCAGCCCCACCCACTGAGAAACGTGGCTCAACAGACAGCGGTCTCCCCTCAATCTCCCCAGTCCCCACCCCCAACCTGCGGAGGACCAAGCTCCCTGTGACGGCAGTGCCTGCGGTGGTTGACACCCTCACGCTGGGATTCTCACTCGCGACCGAGGTGACTCCGCCAGGCATGAGTTGATTCGCACGGGCGGATGGCTGGCTGCCAGGCCTTTCCTGAAATTTCTTTGACAAAAGACTTTTTAAAATTCCCTGAGAATCTGGTCCTCGGCCTCCCAGGCCTCCCTTTAAAAAGTCTAGTCGCCAGATTAGGCACAAAACTCAAGGGTCGCTGGGGCACGAAGCCCCAGACCACTTCTCTATTCCGTATGTCCCCCTTTGCTGGCTTGTGCCTCTTTCCTCTCGTTTGTAAAATGAAATGTGTAGTGAGCTCTGGGTCTAGGGTCACCCTGAAGATAGTCTCCGTGTCATCGTCTTCCTCATCTCTTGGGTTTAATCCAGCTGGGCGGGGGCACAATGACAAGGGTCGAAAGGTGCAAACAGCTCCCAAGTCTGACGTTCCCGCGCGGCCGCTGCTGGGGCCTCCCTCCGAACTTCCCTGCACGCCCCTCATGGCCGCACAGCTGCTGGTGGGTCCTGCCACGGCGGCCCCCACACTATCTGCTGTTGATGCAAGAAGCATCCAAACATGTAGAGAATCTTTACGTGAGTTTATTTCAGCCCAACTGATGATATCTGCTTGGGAGCAAGATCTCGAATGTTCCAGAGACCGTCCACCTTGCAGTGTCTTTTA
>NW_011897489.1:5891-7107 GCF_000151845.1 Pteropus vampyrus | reverse complement strand
CCGCCCCACTCCCCGCCCCCGCCGCCCCCGCCCCAGGCGGCCACTGAGCAACCAAAGACACACAAAGGACTGCAGAGCCTGGAACGTTTTCAGCACAAGGGGACCGATCCCCGAGGAAGTTGCTGGTGGAAGCACCTAGGAAAGTCACTTACTCTCTCTGAGCCTCAGTTTTCTCCTCTGTAAAATGGGGATAATAGTAACCCCTACTTCAGATGAAGAGAATTAAACTAGATAATGTAGGAAGGACGACTAGGGAGGAATGATAACCAAACATGCATTGGCCTGAGACGAACTGTGCTAGAGCGGCATTCATCCATCCGTGGGGATACTTTCTTTCTCCACGTCCCTCTCCTGTTAGTTCCCCCTTGGGCCCCTGTTGCTGGACCTGGAGACACCACTCTAGAAAGTTGATGGTTTATGAGGTGCTACCAAGTTCCTGCCCAGGTGTCCCTTTCCTGGAGCCCCACTGTGCCTCCCATTGACTGTTGAGATTCGATGTTCACCAAGCCCCCACTGCTTCCTCCCAGCCTACCTGTGCTGGACCCCAAGGCCCAGAGAAGAACTGGTCACAGCCAGGTAAAGGAGGCAAGACAGACACAGACAGACACCTGTGATTCCAGAGAGAGTGCAGTTGGCCTGTGGACTGGACAGCTAACATTTAAGAGGCCAGATGGTCAGTTACTTATCTTATATGGGCAACACCCCTTTGAGAGGGCCATAGTGTGTCCATTTTAGAGCTAAGGAGACTGAAGCTCAGATGTGTGGCTTGTCTCGGGTCCCATAGCAGAGCTGGGCCTCATAACAGGTTTGTCTCACTCTTCATTACTCTCTCCATGTACCACAAAAGGGGACTGCAAAGTAAGTCCCAAGAGGACATGGCGTCAGGTCCCACTTGGGCTAGGAGCAAGGGGAAGGCAGGCACATCTGCTTCCAAGATCCATTCCATCCTTTCTAGTCTGGCCTTCTGGCAACCCAGGACATCAAGGCTGGACTTCTGGCTGGTCCCAGATAAGCGGATTTTAACAGTTTAACTTGTTTGGGCAAATTGGTGGGGTGGTAGGGAGTCCTCACTGTTGCAAATATCACATCATCACGGTTCCTCCTTGCACAACTGAGTGAATAGGAGTTGTTATCTTGATCGTTTTTACAGATGAGGAAACTGAGGTTCAAAGAAGTAACCAGCAATGAAGACTGAGACTAGCGTCCAAGTCTACCC
>NW_011897489.1:0-2316 GCF_000151845.1 Pteropus vampyrus | reverse complement strand
CATGGTAATAGAGAAGAAATAAATACATATATAATGTGAGGACAGGGAGCAGTAAGTGTTATAAATAATAAGCAGGGAAATGGCTTGAGAGGTGGCAGGGTGTTATATCAAATTATGGTAGTCTGACGTGACATTTGAACAGAAACTCAGGAGAAGTAGGGAGTGAGTAGTGTGGCTGTCAAGGAACCTAATGCTGACAGTGCACTGTCCACATGTGCTGACCACAAAGATGCAGGGAGGCTAGTTCCAGACAGAAAGAACAGCAAGAGCAAAGGTCCTGACATGGAAGCAGGCAAAGAGCAGAGAGACTGGGAAGAGGGAGCAGAATGAAGGAGGAAGCAAGTGATGGGCAATGACGGCCGAGAGGAGGAAGAGCCAAATCATCCGTGGCCTCAGAGGCCATCCTGGAGACTTTGGCTTTTATTCCAAATGTGTTGAGAAGTCAGTGATTTGGGGGCAGGTAAATTACATGATCTAAATTTTTTCTTGCTTACTTTTAAAAAATAATCTTTATTGGGGTATATTGATACACAAACTGCACATATTAAAAATGTACAATATAAGGAGTCATGACATAAGTGTATACCCCATGAACCCATTACCATAATCAAGATAATGAACATCTCTCACCCCAAAAAGGTCCCCCATGTTCTTTGTAAGTTCTGTTCTCCTGATCCCCACTAATTTTCTCTCCTGGGCAACCACTAATTTTCTTTCTGT
The DNA here is from genome assembly GCF_000151845.1 of Pteropus vampyrus. Taxonomy (NCBI): domain Eukaryota; kingdom Metazoa; phylum Chordata; class Mammalia; order Chiroptera; family Pteropodidae; genus Pteropus; species Pteropus vampyrus. Next base: position 1,596 of record NW_011897489.1, on the reverse strand, counting down.
TACTAGAGATTACTTTGCATTTTCTAGAAGTTTATGCAAATGAAATCATAATATATGTATTCTTTGGCTTCTTTCATTCAATAACATTGAGATTTCATTAATTTCGATGCACATATAAAGCATGTTCCTTTTTATAATTGAGTAGTATTCCACTGTATGGATATACCACCATTAATCGTCTCCTGTTGAAGGACATCTGGATTGTTTCCAGTCTTAAGCATTACAAGTAAAACTGCTGTGAACATTCATGTTCAAGTCTTTGTGTAGATGTAAGCTTTCATATCTCTTGGGAAATACCTAGTAGGGCAATGGGTGGGTTATATGGTAGGTGCATATTTTACTTTTTTAGAAACTGCCTATTTTCCAAAGTAGTTGTACCATTTTATACTCCTGGACACTGTATGAGAGTTCTATTTGCTCTACTTTCTTATCAACATTTGATATTAGCTACTTTCCATTCCATTGGATTTGTGGTGTTATCTCATTGTAGTTTTAATTTGCATTTCGCTAATGACTGACGGTGTTGAGTGTCATTCATGTGTTTATTTGCCATCTGTTTATCTCCTTTAGTGAGGTGCCTTTCAAATTTTGTGGCCTTTTTTATGGCCATTTTTTTTAATAAGTGAGTTTTTCTTTTTACTGCTGAGTTTTAGAAATTCTTTTTGTTCTAGATACAAGTCCTTTGTTGAATGTTTTGCAACTATTTCCTCCCAGTCTGTCTCTTGCTTTTTATTTTCTTAATAATGTTATTTGAAGATCAAGTGTTTAATTTTTATAAAATGTAACTAATAATTCAACATCAATAGATCCTAGCCAGTGCTATAAGACAAGAAAAATAAATAAAAGGCATCCAGATTGAGAAGGAAAAAGTAAACCTATCTTTATTCACAGATGTGAAAAATCCTAAGAAACTTCCAAAAAAGCTATTAAAATTAATAAGTGATTTTAACAAGGTTGCATGATACACATGCAAAACTTAATTCTATATCTGTATACTAGCAATGACCATTTGGAAGTTGAAATTGACAATAATAATACCATTTACAATAGCATCAAAAATATGAAACACTTAGGGATGAATGTGACCAAAGATATACAAGATACAAGACCTGTATACTAAAAATTACAAAACACTGTTGAGAAAAATTAAAGATGATCTAAAAAAAAAAAAAAGGAAAGATCTACCATCCTCATGGATGAGGAGACTCAATATTAAGATGTCGATTCTTCCCAAATTAATCTATAGAGTCAATGCAATACCAACCAAATACTAGTAGGCTTTTTTTTTTTTAAGCGAGGCGACCCTTGGTTGACCTCACAGACGGTCCTTGTCAGCTTACAATCCCTTCTTTTTTTTTTTCTTTTATGCCTACAGCACCTGGTCTTCCTAGGTGGTCTCCCATCCAAGTAACTAACCAGGCCTGACCCTGCTTAGCTTCCGAGATCAGATGGGATTGGGCTTGTTCAGGGTAGCATGGCTATATACCCAGTAGGCTTTTAAAAAAAAAAAACTACAAATAAGCTGATACTACAATTTATATGGAAACGCAAAGGGCTTGAAATAGCTAAAACAATTTTGGGAAAAAGAAAAAACAG
>NW_011897488.1:4405-5636 GCF_000151845.1 Pteropus vampyrus | reverse complement strand
GAAGGTGGTTATTTGCACACTGTAAGATTTCCTGTGGGTTTTCTTGAACTAGTTCCCCTGATATAGCTAAAATCCCTTCAATTTGTTAAAGATTTTTTAGTAACGGCATCCAAATCAAGATGCGCCCGTATGTTAATTTTTGTGTCTCGTTTCAGTCTTTGTAAATGTTATTTCTTGTATTTGTTTTTCCATCTGAGCTGGTCCCGTGGGAAGAAAACTGTCAGCGGCCTGGGGCTCCTGTCATGGGCCTTCTCAGGCCAAGCAGACCAGGGACATCTTATAGCCAGCCTGAGTGGGAGACCGGTGGGCATGTACACTCCAAAGGGACTGCCCACCTGGCCCCTCAGGAAGGACGGGTGCTGGGCAGGTAGAGTCCAGGGCCCCTGAAGATGTGGCTTTGCAGCTGGTCTAGCCCAGGGCTGCCCGTCCCTGCTGGTGTCTGACGCCCAGGGAGGGGACAAGACATCCTCGGTTCACGTGCCTGGGCGGCGGCAACACTGTGGCCTCTGCGGGGCCTGGTTCTCAAGCCACGGGCAGCACGGTGCCTCCGCCACACCTGCAGGGCTGGAGGGGTCCTTCCACCCCGTCGAGTGGTTTGTATTTTCGTCCTGACGCAGTGAGCCATCTCATCCTGAGATGAGGTGATATACGCGAAATGGCAGTGGAGGGGGGGCAGTTGAAGTTTTAAGACTTAATGATCAAAGCAAGAGGTCACATGGGCCCCCAGGAGTCACCAGGACAGTTGGTGCCCGAGGGACGTCCAGTACCCTGGGACGGGTGTCCATCCCATCCACCTGGAAATAGCATCCACGGAGGTCAGTGCCGGTCCAGGGAGGTGCCATCTCCCACATGGCGTCTCTCGCGGTAGGGAGCGGGCCTGGCCCGCCCCGCCGGACTCGGGCACAGTCCCTCCAGTTATTTCTCCTCTTCCCTTGCAGCCTTTATAATGCCAGCCAGGCTGGCCAGGATTGGGGCTTATGTATCAAAATCACTTGGGGACCTTTTTCAGGATGCTTATTTGCAGAATACCATCCTGGGGATCGCGACAGGCAGTGAGCCTGGGGCAGGGCCTTTCCTCCACCCTGGTGTCCCCTCTGCTAAGAGCCACTGAGATGTGAGGACGAGGTAATGTGCACGCGGGTCACCTGCAGGCCTTGTTGGCAGGTGGAGTTCAGCAGGGCAGGTGGGGCCTGGGAGCCTGCATTCCCAGTGGGTTCCGGAAGAGGCCAGG
>NW_011897488.1:0-1245 GCF_000151845.1 Pteropus vampyrus | reverse complement strand
AGATCCTGGGTTTTTTGCTTATTTGCTTGTGTTTTGACTCCAGACCAGCTTCTGATGAGGAGAGAGACCTTTCCCCTGATGTAACTGGCCAAAACCCTAGCCAGAGACCTGGCAGAGCGGGCCCAGGGTGGAATCAGTAGGGCGGGGACCCTCAGACTTCTCGAGTGACCCTCCATAACCGTAGAATGTGTGTCTTGCATCGTGACTCAGGGCACCTACATACGTTATGTGTGCAACTGCAGAAGTTCTCTCAGAACTCCCCAGCCTTACTGGCTGTGATGCACTCACGTATATTCCTTTTTCTTTTTCCCCCAATGCTGGCCACGACCCACTAAATCAATAGTTTGAACGACAGTGCTCTAGGGAGCATTTCATTCTGGGATTTCCATAGCGTTTGCGGAATTCTGCACCAGGGAATAAATTTTCCAATCTGCCTAAGTCGCTTCTCTGGCCTTCAGGTGGCATTTGCATCGGAGGGAAGGGGTTCACATGGCCGGGCCCGCCCTGTCCGCTCCCCACTCATCTCCATGCCAGGTCCATGGACATTCTTTAAACATGGCGCACGTGTGTTTTTTTATAGTTGTATTCTTCTCCAGCTTTGAACCTGTAAGAAGCCCCCAGAAAACTTCATTGATCTTAGTGGGAGGTTTGAGCAGGGCTCCCGATGAGTGGTCTCTCCTCTCCTCTCTCCCCGCAAGACTGAGTTGGGCTTCCCAGGCCGCGAAGCATCTGTGCGTGACCGCCAGGCATGGCTCCACTGCCTGCTCCATCTTGTAGTGCAGCTGGGAGGCCCCACTGTGGCCAGAGGGCCCCTCACGCTCAGGGCCAAGCTCAGGGGCCTTCTTCAGTGTCCGCAGCCTCGGCTGAGGGGCCTGTTAGGAGGCCCGGGGTCCCCAGCACAACTGGAAGCCCCATGAACCACAGTCCGGTCCCACCCTTTCCTGTGTGTCTATCCTTGGAACATTTTCATGCAGTGAATTGGGTTCTCTTAGGTCCGTCAAGAGCAGCGTGAGGAATGATGGGCGTCTAGACCAAGGGTTGCGGGGCCAGGTCAGTGCCTGCCGTGTCAGTGCTGGGCCTCAGGACTGCAGCTCAGTGGAGCAGGGTGTGCCTGGGCTGCCGAGGCCGAGGGCAGCAGAGCGGCCCTCCGGGCCAGGGCAGAGCTCCTTGCACTCAAATGGGTGTGGGACGTCGTGCCCAGCCTCCCGGCCACATTGCCTTCTGGTAATTGTGTCCTGCTCCCCT
>NW_011897487.1:4236-4747 GCF_000151845.1 Pteropus vampyrus | reverse complement strand
CTGCAGTCCCTATAGCCCGCCGCCCTGCCCGCGCTTCCCCTACCTGCGAGCCGGCGCGCGTGGCGGCGGGCACCACGAGAGGACGCGCGGGGCTCTGCGGCGCCGGGGACCCGGGGCAGGAACGCGAAGCGGAGAGGCCGACCCCGCCGCGTTCCTGGCCCAGAGCTGCCACTCTGGGGGGGTTGGGAACGGGAGGAGTTGGGGGATGGCGCGTTTGCACCTCGAAGCTCCCTGGGCGGGGGCCCGGGTCTCGGATCCGAGCTGGGGGAGGGGCTGGAGCTGGGGGAGGGCCTGGGGCTCCGGGGGAAACTCCTAGGGGCTGGAGAAATGGAAGGGAGCTCAGAGCCGGGGCTGGGGCTGAGATGCGGCGTGCGGGGGCTCCGGGGCCGTGGAGCGGGGTGCTGCGGGGACTGTGTTTTCAGAGAGAACTTGGCTCCGATTTGGGGTGGCCTGGAAGAGAGCCAAGCCGAGAGGTCCCAGGACTCACCTAGGAGGCCCTTCTAGGTCCTCC
>NW_011897487.1:0-901 GCF_000151845.1 Pteropus vampyrus | reverse complement strand
TTGTCCCTTTATTATTTTTTGTCACCATATCACAACCTCCTTACCAACATTACACCAATTCTTAGGATTTTCTTAAAAATTACAATATCACCTGTTGCTGTCACACTGGCTCCTCATTGTCATCTGTTGCTGTCACACTGGCTCTCTATTACCCCTCGTTCCTATTAATTGTCACCTGTCCATGTCGCATTGCCATACCATTCATATTACCCTGAGCACCCCTACACTGCTGTCATCCTGTTAAGGTCGTAGTGAATGAATCTCTGAGTCACTCTAGCTCCTGGCCTCTGCTTACTCCTCTGTGCAGTTCTGGAGTCCCTTCTGTGTATGGGACTCAACTGTGTGTGTCCTGGGCCAGGAGAATCTCAAATGTCCATTAGCATAGGCCTGAGGACGGATGGAGACAGGGCAGGCAGAGTGTGCTGAGGAGCACAGGGCCGGGGCTGGGGACAAAGAGACATGAATGGGGGTGGAGAATGCCTGCAACTTGTGCTGTGTGGGGTATGCTTGCCCTGCCTGGGCCAAGTGCCCCGGCGACAGAGCTCTCTTTGTCTGAGCACAGGAAGCAGCAGAGCCAGGAGGAGGGAGCACATGAGCAGAGAGTTTGGCCGGATGCCTAGGAAAGAGACTGGGGAGTGGCGGGTCCTAGAGATCCCAGGAAGTCCCTAAGAAGGTCAGGCCTGGGTTGGGAGGGGCAGAGAGAGCAGCTGGAACTTGAGGACTTACCCATCCAGTTGTCCCCCAGCCCTCCCCAGTTCGCAGAGTGCTCCCTGTACGCCCGGCTGGACCCTCACAGCAAAGCCCCGGGGCAGGCTCTGCTGTCTTCCCCATTATACAGATGGGGAAAATCGAGGCGCAGAGCCCCTAAGTCACTCACCCTGGCCCCACAGCCAGTAAAGAA
>NW_011897486.1:3861-4176 GCF_000151845.1 Pteropus vampyrus | reverse complement strand
TGATAGAAATGAAAGCCTCAGTTACGACTCTGGGTTATAATATTAGACAGTCTCTGGGTTCTACAGTGGCGAAGAGACATTTATTCAGTTTTTCCATGCATAATCATAAAAGAGTTAGTTATATGTCCATGAATATTGTTTCCTGGGGTATTGCCGGGAATAGATGCTGAAAATTTCAGAGAAGCTGATTCACATTACAATTGAGGAAGGTATTTCTGTGTACCGATAATGGGACTGTGATGCTTACTCTGTTTTATGGCCGTATGTGTCCTTCAGCACATTTCCATTCTGTTCTGAGAGAGTCAGAAGTTAGAA
>NW_011897486.1:0-2716 GCF_000151845.1 Pteropus vampyrus | reverse complement strand
AATTGGGTTTCCTCGGTGGGCGTGCAGTTGCAAATACAATTCACTTGTAAAAATGTTCAGTATCTTGTGAAATTCTGCTCGCAAGTTTTGTTCCTTAGCTGCCGCCAGTGAATTTTTATGTGAAAAAAGAGCTTGTCCCTTTAGCTGTTCTCTTATGGCATGCTGGGGTGTTATAAACCATCATAATTTGGGATGAAATGTAAAATATTTAAGCTACTCTTCTCGGTCAAAAGGGGCAAAAGATGGTAATTCTGTGACCTTAAATACCTGAACTGATATTCGTTCTGTAACTAGAACCCTAATTGTGCTGATTTTTCTTACCTTTATGTTGACAAAATTTGTTTCCCATTTTGATGTAACTTCACAGAACTTTCTGCTAATGTATCCCTTACATCTTCTCTTTCATCTCTGTTCTCCTTCAGTCTGCTAGGTCAAGGTATAAGGACTCTCAAGAACGCAGTGTAATTGTTACAATTCCAGTTAAAAAACTTCAGCGGAGATTTTTTTATACAGCATCGATGCCTCTGCCACTGCCATAGAATTATAGAAGTCTCTTTTCTAAAAAGGAAAATCGATAAGAATACTTACGTTTTTTCACATTCGGATTAGTCATTGCCATGGGCAGAATAGAGATTCTTGTCTCTAATGTGTGCTCACTCAAACAGTACTTTATTGTAGTGTGTGTGTGTGTGTGTGTGTGTGTGTGTGTGTGAGAACATAAGATGCTTTGCCTTCGAGTGGTAAGCTTTTTTAAGATTAAAAACAGGAGTTTCTATTTTTCAATAGCTATTTTTAAGTTTAAAAGGTAACTACACAAGTTAAGTATAGTTAAGAATCTAAACATGTTCCATATAGTTAATATCCATCATGAGTACGGCTTTGAAAAATCACCTAGTATAAAGTTGGATGGCTTTGCTTCTCCATCTCTGGTGTAACCCATTTTTCTGGAAAATTAAGTGTATTTGAAGATAGAGGACAAATCATTTTCCCGTTTAATTGCTCACCAGTGGCCAGCTAGACCATACGTGGTTCCTGCCCTCGTGGGTTGACAGTCTAGTGGGCGAAACAGACAAATAATCACATAAGTATATGTAAATCACAGCTGCGATGGCGTCGCTTGTGTTCCCGAGATCGTGTGATGTCGGGGACCTGTCATGAAGAGAGCAGTGTTTGGAGTAAGGCTTGCAGACGTGCAGGCAGAGGCTCCGGGCGGGCGGTAGACCTCAGAGAAGACTCCAGGCAGGGGACAAGCATGTGCGATGGCGCTTTAATGGGGAGGCACTGAGGCGGGCAGGGGTGGCCGGAATGCCATTCAGACGTAAGGGTGGTCTCGCATGTGTGCTGACTTTGGGAGCGACATTATCCATTGGATACTTTATGCCAAATTCTTAGTCTTTAAACTCTGTCACAGTGGTTGATGTTCGAGAGTCTTGTTTGTAATTTTTGTAGAAGACTTCATTTTTTTAATTTTTGTACGCCAAAGCTTTAACCCTCTGTTCTTAGCATTGCCCTCCCCCGCCTTTGGAGCAGACTGAAAGGGAAGTAGATCTCATCTGACCTTATTTAATGTTCACTTGCAGTTATTTTTGTTATATTTTTCATTCATATTTCATTTATGCTCTTAAAGTTTTAACATTTGTTTTTCTGTGGTGTATTTTGTCTGTTTTCAGAATTGTTTTCATTACTTTGATTTGAAATCCCAAGAATCTACTCATCTTCCTTTTCCCTTTGTTTTAAAATTGACTTCAGAGCAGGCAAAGAAGCAGACAGGCCTATGTGTCGTGTTTAGTTCTGTTTGATTTCTTGATGCAAATGTTTACTCTGTGTTGTCTTGTGTTGGGAGATCAGCACGTACCAGGTGGGAAGGCAGGAGTAACAGCAGGGGCCAGAGCCTGTTTCCTTCCCATCCTGTAACGAGAACGATAATGGCAATGAACTTTGTTAAGCTTGGTGATCACCAGCTACAAAATAACGAAAGAAAAAAAGGGCAAACATGATAGGACTTTGCAAGTTCATTTGGAATAGAGAATATTAGGTCTGTAATTTACCTTTTACATGGACGTTTCTGAATTAGGTTTTGGACCCTAGGAGCAAAAGCAGCCCGTTAGGGGTTGGCTGTCTTCTTCTCCTTGGCATTTTTTGATGCCCATCTGGAGTCACCTATAAGCTCACTAGTCCGAAACTTCTAGCTATGTAGCCCCTCTGCCCATATTTGTGAGTCACTCCACCTAAAGATAATAGTCATTTCGTAGAGGAAAAGTAAAGACCCATAAAGCTGTGACTTGAAATCTATTTTACAATTATTAACTGTATTTCAGTCACATTCCTCTGCCTTTTCTGTCTCCTGATTTCTGTTTTATCTGTTGGGGACAAAAACCAAACCTCTTTATAATCCCTTACATTAAAAGGTTAAGCTCTTTGCTGGGCTCCCTTCTCCCCACCCTTAGCTGTATTCATAGAGCCGTATCTCGAAAGTCTGCCTTCAGTTGTCACTCCCTACCCACAGTAGTAATTGTTACAGGGAATAATTTGGTGTAAGCTGGTCTCTGTCAGCCGCGTTCCCAAACATTTGCATTCGTTTCTATTTTATCTGTGCATAAAACACAACTGGAGGTAGTCTGAGAGTACAGAACAGAGAGGTGACCTTAAGACAGAGCCTAGAAGCCAGCTCATGGTTTCGTGAAGATGTTCTGACAGCCACCTGTCTGTCTGTGCG
>NW_011897485.1:1567-3942 GCF_000151845.1 Pteropus vampyrus | reverse complement strand
TGGCAACTAGTGGGTTCAGAGGCCAGGGATGCTGTGGGATTTCCTACAACACACAGGACAGCCCCCTATAACAAAGATTCATCCAGCACAGATAGGGCCGATACTGAGAAACCATGGTTTATATCCTCCAGCAGCACGCACGCATGTGCATGCGCACACACACGCATACACGCACACACAGACACACAAACACACCATGCTCATGCATGCTCACACACATGCACAGCCCAAGATCCCTGAAGCGTGGAGGGAGCAGTGTGTGTGGACCTGAGCCCGGGTGAGCTCTGGGATGATGTCATGCTGGGGGAGACCCACGCAGGCCTGCGGTGAGACGCATTACACATGAGGGGGCTCACCATTTCCGTGTAGACCCTCACCTCGCCGCCGCCGCCTCATATCCTGCTCCGGTCCCTCCTGGGAATACAGGGAAACCTCGCAGCAGATGGGGTTTCGCTTAGTCACATTCTCTGTGGTCAGATCCGATTACATAGACAGCAGCTCTGGCTCCGAGGGACCCTCTGTTGCCTGGTGCTCTCTGGGCTGACCTTTCACCTTTCACAACCCAAATGGATCCCAAGACAGACAGGGAGAGGGCTTTGTTCTCAGTTCTGTCTATCAAAAGGAGGAAAGCAGAGAAATAGAAAAAAGCCAAAAGGATGTTAGTAGCCTCTTCCGAGGGCAAAAATTTCTGTTTGTGTATTTTTTGTGCTGATCATGTACTTTTGAAAAAGAAATATATAAATGATAGAAATCTTGAAGGTATTTGTATTTCAGATGAAAGAGTAAGAATGGGTACTAATTATTGAGCAGTTCTAATATTCTAAATAGTGTGCATGTGTTTAACTGATATAATAAAGAGTGAGCAAAGCTGGCTCACACCAGGGCCAGAGCTACTAAGTGGCAAAGCCAAATTCCAACCCAGGTCTCACTTTCTTTGAGGTCTGAGTCTTATCCACTAAGCTGGATGCCTCTCGCTAGTGAGGAGAGAGCTCACAACAGAAAGCGTGACTAATCTAAGACCTCCCCGACACTGAGGAAGGATGGGAGGATCTAGGACTTCTCTGTTGGCATTGCTCGTTACCAAATGAGAAGAACAGGTGAAATTAGTTCCTAGTGCTGCCCATTTCCCAACCTAGCATGCGTTTCTCACCTGGCCATGCTGCTACTGACTTCTATCTCAAGCTGGCCAACTGATGAATAGTGGCATGAGATCAAGGGTGACACACGTGCAAGTAGAGGATATAGTTATTAGGGTAACAATAGCTGCTGTAATAGAAAAGACATAGACATTTTCAGTGGCTTAACAAAATGGAAATTAATATCTTTCTCAAGGGGTTGGCTCTCTTTCAAGCAGTGATAGAAGAATCTTTCCATCTGATGGCTCTATCATCTTGGCTTCCCTGGAAGCTTGGTTTACCAGTAAATCAGCAGAAGTGCGAAGGACCGAGGAGAAGTGCATGGGTGGGATTATGGACCAGACACAGGAGTGACATTTCATTGGCTAGAACGTGACCACATTTAATTGAAAGGAAATCTGGAAATATAGTTTATCTATGTGTCTTAGGAAGGCGAGGAAACGAATTTTATGAATAGCTAGAAGTCTCTGCCACAGTGGGGATCTCTGGGGCTTGTTCTTGAATTTGAAAGAGCTGGTCAGGAATGGGGGGTGAAATTTGGTATGTAACAGATCTGGCTCTGTTCGTCCGATCTCACCTTTCAATGGATAACTAATTCTTTCTGCATACAGATCTCCCTCCTGGTGACAACGATGGGCTAGGGACAAGGTAGTGAACAATAGTCTCCTGGGGACTAGACTAGGTCAACCAATCTGTAGGGCGAAAATAGAACTCTTTGAGAATAAGAGTCTGTTGGGCCCTCTTGCCTCTGTTCCATGTGAATCTGCCCATATTTTAAATAATTCATTGATTCATTTGTTCCATGACATTTATTTGCGCAGACTATTTACAAGGCTAGGCAGAGGGGACCTACATAGCTAGTCCCTGCTCTTGAAGAGCTTATAGTCAAATGTGAAAAAGAGAGGAGGAACAGGGCTGTTATAATCTAACGGCATGAGTCCCATGACTGAGGTAGGTACATGTTATTTGAGAGCCATCTAACCTAGGCTAGAGGGAGGATTAGTTGATTTATCTCTACACTGAGTTTTGAAACATCCTCAAAGTAAAGCAGTTGGGGAAGGATGTTCCAGTGGAAGACACAGCATGTCAAAGGCAAGGAGGCATTGAAGAGCATACAGGAGCAGTTTAGGAGGGGTGGGGAAAGGATCAGTGAGAGGGAAATATGGCTGGACTAGATCATGATGGGTACTGTGTACTCAACTGAGGAACATGCATTTATTCAGCTTTTCTGATATTCCC
>NW_011897485.1:0-462 GCF_000151845.1 Pteropus vampyrus | reverse complement strand
TTGTATCTCTAGTCCTTGATTACACTCTTTGCCTTGGATTTTAAATAGTTGCTTCCATATGCGCCTCTCTCATGAGATTATAAAATAAGGTGAGCAACATTTATTATGAGGCTACATACGTGCCATGCACGGGGATCACTATTTTACACATCCTATTTCGTAGATTCTTTTCAGATTGACTGGGGGCAGATATAACTAGTTCCGTATGAAAAATGAGTAAATGAAGGTTCCTAGATATTAAGCTTCCGGAGGGCTTAAAAATACGTCTTCATCTAACTCTGTGTGCTCCGCGAGCGTGACATAACCATTCCCTGAAAACAGAAGAAACAAAATAAATTTTAATGAATCCTTGGAATTCTTCTCTTCCCTACCCAAGGAATACAATATTCACCCAAGGCTCGTTTTACACATAAAAAATAAAATATTAGGAAAGCTCGACTGTAATGTAACTGAGCAGTCACA
>NW_011897484.1:0-2574 GCF_000151845.1 Pteropus vampyrus | reverse complement strand
GAATAAGGCCAGAGAGGGAGGATCAGTGGGCAGAGCACCTCTGGAGACTGGGTTCGTATCCCAGGTAGAGCTTCACTGGCTGTGAGACTCATTTATCAAAGGAGCTAATCACATTCAATTTGAAGGATTGTTGTGAAAATTATAAATGAGAAGTAAAAAGATATACACATCGACCAATTGTATTAGTTTGCTAGGGCTGCAGGAACAAAGTACCACAAGTTAGGTGTATTAAAACAACAGAAATTTATTCTCTCACAGTTAGGCAGGCTAGAAGTTCAAAAAATCAAAGTGTATGCAGAGCCACACTCGCTCTGACGGCTCTAGGGAAAAAACATCTTTCTTTGCCTTTCTAGCTTTTCTGGTGGTTGCCAGCTATCCTTGGCATTCCTTGACTTTGCAGCTGCCTCACTCCGATCTCCACCTCCTATCTCCACTTCCATAGTCACGTGGCTTTCCCCTCTGTGTCTTCACATGGCCAGAGTAATTTCCTTTGATCTCAAATCGAAATAGCAAGGGATACGATGTTTAATTACAATCTATTAACCATTACAGAAGCTGGCACTGCTCAGAAGAGGAAAAGAAAGATGGCTTGTTTATCAGTAGACATAAAAATACAGAGGTGGAAGATTTGCTGTCTCCTACTGTGACTGCTAAAAAGCAGGCGAGTCATCTGAGGCCTTCCTGAAAATTAGGGAGAATGGCATCCTGTCTTAATTTCTTCCACCAAATTTCACTCTTGGACCCAGGCCATTTCTGCTTTGGCAAAGTGAGAGGTGCTGATGTGGACTCAGTTCCCAGTAATGGTGCTCCAGGCTGGCCCAGGGGAACCTTTTGAAATCTCTGTGTGCAGTGGTTGCCTCCAACACTGTCAGGTACCCGGCCGTGGGTGGGGGGATGTGGGAGGGAGCAGAGGAATGTTGATACCAATTTTAGTACTGTATAAAGGAGTATTTCATTTTCCACCTTGTAGCAGAAGCCATGTGGGAAAGTGAACCTGGGCAAATGGCTTGAAGTTGAGCATTCTGCTTTAGATCTTGTTCTTTCTTCCAGCCCCTCTTCCCCCAACCCCAGCTACCCCTTCCACAATGGGCGATAGTACAGTTTCCCAAAGGAAGACAGTGCCATGGAGTCAGTGACACTATTCCCCTCCTCTGGCTTTAGCTTCGGGTGCTTTCAGATTTCATGCTGCACAGCCTCACCCACCTTCTCCAGGCAGAACCGAGCGGTGGAACCCTGCTTTGGGCCTTGCACAGGCCTCTACCTCACAGGGCTCTGGGCCTCTCCCCTGTGGCTGGCATCTGGCTGCCACCCTCTTCTGCCACCAAGACCTTCTGGAAGAAAAATGGCTTCCTTTAAGAACCAGGTCATTCTTGCAAAGGATTACTGAGTCCTGGCCGCCTGTCCAGTGAATAGCTGGCTTTCGTGACTATCTGCTGTCAGTTTACTAATAAGAAATGGATGTCTGTTCAGGTGGCTGCTGCACCTGTGCTTCTGGTCTTTTCTTTCATGATTGTGCAGATGAAATTCTGTGGAGCCGAGTCAGTTCCACCTTCATCGTTACTTCATACAACTTTGAAGTCTTTTTGGCAGCTTTCAAAGCATCTTGATAGTCTTATCCTAGAGAGAACTGTCAGTTCTCTTTTCTAGGTAGAAAAGCTGAAGCTGAACTTGGGAGTTCTCGGTGGTGTTTTCATCAGAGTTCCAGGAGGTCTCATTTCCATCAGAGGAAAGAAAACTTGAAAAAGAGTTCATATTTAAACAATTACCTGTGAGCACTCTTCTCTTTCTCCTTCCTCTTTTTTAAAAAATGGTGGGTAATGTAATTTTTCCGCATAAAAAATAGTATCAATGGTTGGAGTAGAAGGGGAGGTTTCTGGAAATCCTGCAGTTGCACAGGCGACTTGGAAAAAAACTGACCAAGCCACTCTCTAACTCCACACCCACTCTTCACCCCCCCAGCCAGCTTCCCATTTAGAGCAGGGGCTCCCACACTGCAGTGGGTATGACGTCGCCTGGAGGGCTTGCTAAAACCCAGACTGCTGGCACCTCTCACCCGAGACGTGCTGCTTCAGTGGGCCAGTGCAAAGGGCTGCCAGTGCTGAGACTACACTTTCAGAACCACTGGTTTCAGTTTAATGGAAAGGACAAAAGCTTAGAAGACAGGCAGGCTTGGGCTTGGGTCCCAATCCTGCAGGTAAGTTATCAGCTGTGTGACTTTGGGGCATGTGCCTGAGCATCTCTGAACTGGTTTCTTCATCCTTAAAATGGAGAAGATAATATCTACTCCACAGAGTTTGTTGATTCAAGAAATATTTGTTGTATTACTTACAGTATCAGGTTCTACACTAGGCAGTAGGGACATCACAGTGGATAAGACAGACTTTGATGTCAAGGAATTTTTGGTGGTTGTAAAGACTAAAGAGATAAAATTGGCAAAGTTCAAGTACCATGAGAGATACCTAATAAATATTAATTTCGTTTCCCTTTCAGTTGGTAACATGATTCTGCTTTTATCTATCTATCTATCTATCTATCTATCTATCTATCTATCTATCTATCTATCATCTATCTATC
>NW_011897483.1:2791-4667 GCF_000151845.1 Pteropus vampyrus | reverse complement strand
GGTGTTCACTGTCGCATATTTTAGTTTTTATTGGTCAAAGATTTCTGTGGTCCTTTTTTTTTTTTTTTTTAAATTTCACCTTTTACTGCACCTAATACAGAGACTTAAGCTTACTGAATACTCAATAAATATTTCCTAAATCGATGTGACGATTTCCTGGATTTTATTTAAGGCCATCTGGGAAGGCCGGTTCTGTTTAAGTTGTCCTTCCATCGCTATAGCTATTTTTACATAACTTTTTGCCCTTAAAATTTATGGTTGCGTATTGTTTTATAGATTCCAAAGAATGTGTGGGATGAAAGAAAGCTTAAAAATTCAACAGGATAGTCATCAGTCACACCGTCCTACGCAGGTGGAGTGTGTACGATGAATCACAGCGGCCACTTGCGAACGTGCTCTATTAGGAGTAACCTTACATCATTAGCTTGGCCATTATTATTTCTTAGTTTCAGACTCAAAATGTACATAATACTTCTTTAGTCCTGTCAGAGTTCCTGTGTTATTTAGATTACTGCTATTTTTCTGTGTGTGTTTTTTCGAAGATACAATATTGAGGAAAAAAAGACTTGAAAGTTTTATACATATGTATCAGTCTCTTTTCTTTCTTAAGTCTATAAGATTGTGTTTCTTGGTCCCTTTGTATTATGTTCCCATTTTTTTCTATGACTACAACTTCCTTCTATGGCCACTCTCAATTCCAGCAGGCTGAATGGAATTTGTACGACAGGATGCTAAGAAATACCTTTAGTAGAGTCACTTTTTAGCCAGACTGCTTACTTTGATTTGTTTATTTATTTTTACATGATTTTATCTGACATCTCATCCCTGTTAGGCCTTATCAGATCTTTGTGTGTCTCTCTGTGTGTGTGCAGCATATAGTTTGAGAATCATTTAAAAATAGTGACTGTATTGCATAAACTAGAAAAAAAGGGATAGAAATCATGTTATTGTCTGTCGTGCAATACTATGCAGCCTTTACTGTTTTCAACCATCAACTTTACCTCTGAATTACATTTTCCCCTAATCAACTTGTGTGTAAACTCTGTCTCTTAGCTATTGTGAACGTCAGGAGGGCAGACATTCATTTACAAATGCTTATTGAGTATTAATAGACAAGGAAGATACAAAAATGAATACAGGAGGCTGCATCTCTCAAAGAGCTCATATTCTAGCTGGAAAGACACACCTGTCAACAAATCACTGTGATCTAGTGAGATAAGTTTGAAGATCAAGTGTGAGGGGAGCAAGGAGTATCAAGCAGCCGGTTTCCTAGGGAGGGGCTTGCAAATGGGGGTGCAGCTCAAAAAGCTGTAAAGAAAAGGATAAGAGAGAACAGTCTGAAAGAATCGAGAGAATTTGCGAACAACCGTGACCAAGAACATCTTAGGAACAGGAAAATAGCTGACACAGAGCAAGAAGTTATGTAAAAATGAAATGTAGCACTTACATCAAAAAATTTTGCCTGGCTAAATTGTAGGATGTTTTAAATTAGAGTGAAACCATCAGACGTATGCATTAGAAGGACACATCTGGTTGCAAGGTGGATGGTAACTGATTTCTCTTTCTTCAATGAAATAATACTTGAAGAAATTGTTCCAGTGTATCCCTTTCCATGATCTTTCTTGTTGAATGACATTTCTCCCCCAGAATCGGGAGAATCTGTGTACATTTCAGGACCAGCTGAGGTGGGTCCTGGTGAGCGGGCCATTGTATTACATTAGATATGTGATGCTTTAAAGGGCTGAAGTGCAGACAAAAAGAAGCGGGCCATTTTCAGAAGAAGTTAAGAATTAGCACCGATGGACCGAAAAACCAATTAGAGAGAGAAGAGTTAAGACAACTCTAAGAATTTCGATTGAAGGTTGCTGAGAAGCCA
>NW_011897483.1:0-361 GCF_000151845.1 Pteropus vampyrus | reverse complement strand
AGGAAATACCCATCTTGAAATGATCAGAAGGTAGACTGGTGCCGATTAGAAAGCTGGCGGGTTATAGTCAAATCGTTTTGTTAATTTTGACTTAACGATGAGAGATGCCAAATCCCCTTATCCTGGACTAGAAAGATGCAAAAGCTAGAGGGAGAGAGGCACTAGAGGTAACGCAAGCTTGTCGCGCTGGCTCGCGCGTCGTCCCGCAGCCCTCGTGCTTTATCCGGTCACTCGAGTAAGATGAACTTAAAGATCCACAATCCTCTTCTGCCGCTGTGGCCTAAGACCTTCCCTGGACTCAGGCTGAGTGCTGTGTGATGCTCACTGTCTCAGACTCCCACCTTAGTCTCTGCTTGAACTT
>NW_011897482.1:4686-7177 GCF_000151845.1 Pteropus vampyrus | reverse complement strand
GTACGTCCGCCAGGCTCTTCAGCTTCAAGGCGATGACGTCAACTCTCTTCACCTCCTCGCCCTCCTCCTGTCAGCACAGAAGCATTACCACGACGCTCTGAACATCATCGACATGGCCCTGAGTGAATATCCAGAAAATTTTATGTGAGTGGTCCACGGCTTTTGTTTTCCCACACTCAAAAGTGATTAATTTTATTTTTTCCCAACTTCCTTCTCTCTAATCAATCTAATTTGTCAAGTCTTTCATGGACACCCTGATGTTTAATAGTAAAAAAAAAAAAAAAATCCCTTTAGTTTTATTTTTCTGTGATATTTAGAAACAGATATACAGTTGATCCTTGAGTAATGCAGGGGGTTAGGGACCCCATCCCCCTGCACAGTTAAAAGTCGCATGTGACTTTTGACTCCCCCAAAAGCTTAACTTCTAACAGCCTACTGTTAACCGGAAGCCTTACGGATAATACAAATAGTCTCGTGCAACATTTTTGGTATGTTATATGTATCAAATACTGCATTTTTACAATAAAAGAAGCTGGAGAGAAACAATGTTATTAAGTAAATCAGAAAGAAGAGAAAGTACCTTTACAGTATCTATCGATAATCATCCGCATATAAGTGCTGTTCGAGGGCCGACTGAAGTCTGTGAGGTCATATTTATTAAGTTAAAATACTTTACCCTTGGGGCACACAAGGTGATTGTGGATGGATTGCGGAGGACCATTTTTATTTTATTTATTTATTTATTTTACCATTTTTATGTGCATAGTTACACATTTTTAAATAGATATTAGAAAAAAGTGTAATTGCATATCTAAGTGTGATTTCATGGAAATCAGAGGGAGACTAAGAATTTTTTAATGAGCTGTTTTAAATCAATTCAAAGAAAAACATTAAGCGAATGCTAATGTTTACAGGTTTACCTGTATATGGCAAAAATTACATTGAACAAACTCTAGTGACTGAAGCTTGGGAAATATGGCTTTGGGGCTTGTTTGTCCTGTGTGACCAGGGGCTTTTACTAGTTTCTGGTGATTATTATATTTTAAGAACTTCAATCAAGATTCCTGACCTCTTTGAGCCTTGGTTTCATTCTCTAGGAAATGAAATTCCTGAAGTGAATCACTCCATATTCGTACGTAACCTAAAGATCGTCAGTACAAACTGCTATGTGCTTGAAGAGTCCACTTATCTTCCTATCTTTCCTCCAGACCCTCAAATCCCCAGGCCTGTCGGTCAGGCTTTGCTGAGAAGGACAGTGTCTTTTGGGCTCCTCCGTTCCTATTTTATCCTCAGTGGGGTAGCTTAGTAACCAGGACACAGTGGCCAGAAACAGTAAACAGTCCTGCGCGCTGGCAGGTTCTGATTGTCTAGGTGGCAGGGCCAGTAATGGAGCAGGGGGCACTGGGGGCTGGGGGGAGAGGGAAGGAAGGTAGACAGTGGCCCAGGCGGGCTCACTCTGCTGTAAGAAATAAGTGCAGCCGCAGATTTTAAGTGGATTGGCTTCGGCTTTATTTCTCTGCCTCATCACCTCACCGTGTTTTTAATCAGTGCATTTCAGCTGCTCTCCTTGGAGAATTGGTTCACACATTTCCATTACAAACATTTCTTTGTCTTCAAATGAAAAGAGCACTTCTCTTCTCCCCATCGAGAAAATTCTCATTATAATCCAGGAAACCTCTGACGAGAGATTTCTTTTGTAGGTTCAGCTATTTATGCAGAGTGAATTAAAGAGCTTTGCTGCAGTATTTTACTTCTTGCAGATCTCAAACTTGCTGTTTTGCATACCGAGTATATGTCTGCATTTTGTCCAAAGCTGCTTAGCCCGTGGAACCTTAAAGTGGCTAAATAAAGCACTTTAAAATAAAAAAAATCTTCAGTCCTTTACCCATCAGTAAAGTACAACCTGATGCAATTGAATTCAGTTTCTCTCATCAGTATTTATGAAGTGGCCTTCCCTGCCTCCCCCTCACCCCAACACCTTCATTAGATGTTAGACTCCGGCATGTGGCTCCTGCATAGACAGCCCGGGGTGTCATCCGAACACAGGTTTATTAAACTAATAGCCACACCACCCAGTAAGCAGTAAACAGTGGTGGCTAATGTGGTAATGCCTCCAAGTGACAGCAGCTGACAGCCTTTTCAAGTAGTGAAGTAAGGAACAGCAGTAGAGATATTTGAGGAATGCAAGCCTGTTATTTTAATGTTAAGCCGTAAGCTCAAAAAAGCAAAGCATATGGCAGCAGGTCTGAGAGCAGCGGATGACTTGTTTGCTTTTTAAATATTTGTATTTCTTCCTTTGTGATGAGAAACTTCTTCCCAAGAAATACTTTATTAAAAGTTGGGCCAGATGCAGTCAGTGGATCCCATGGCTTCTTCCCAACCTGGGTAAAACATTGTAACACCAACCTCAAGAGGATTATGTGGGCACCTGTCATGTAGTATTGTCTATTTGTGACAGGCTTGTCTCCAGCAGAACCATAGGCTCTCAGAA
>NW_011897482.1:0-1916 GCF_000151845.1 Pteropus vampyrus | reverse complement strand
AAATACTTTTTAAATGAAGTTTTATAATGTACTTTATAACGATTTTATGCATTTTTTTTTTACTAAATTTGTTACTAGTTTCTTGAAAAAAAAAATCCATGCTCTTAACTATTTAAAAGTCTAAGAGGTTAAAGAAATTTCTTTCTTCTTAATTTGCTAAGAATATTTTTTTAAAAATCATGAATCGATATAGAATTTTATCAAATGATTTTTCTGTAGTTGAGATGGTTATATGATTTTACTCCTTTAATATATGACTAGTATATTAATTGTTACTTTAAAATTTTAAATTAACTTTGTATTCTCAGAATAAGTCCAACCTGATCATAGTATATTAGCTTTTTTTATGGAATCAGTTTACTAATTTTTTTAAAGAACATTTACATTTATGTTCATCTGCGAAAGAACTTGTAATTTTTCTTTCTCATTATATCCTTGTCAAGTTTTGGCATCAAGGCCAGCTAGCCTTATAAAATGAGTTGGAGTACTTCTTTTTTATGTGTTTTGGAATCATTTGTGTAAGATTGGAATTATTTGTTCCTAGAATAATAAGTTTTGGTGGAAGTTGTTTGTAAAACCATCTGGGGCTGGTCTTTTTTTTTCTATTGAAAAACTTCTGATGCTTTTTAAACATGATTACAGGATACTCAAGACTTCTGCTTCTTATTTTATTAAGTTATGTATACTATATAATATATATTTTAAAGATTTGTCTATTTCATCTAAATTCTAAATTTATTGGCATAAAGTTGTTCATAATGTTTTTAAATTATTTGCTAATTGTCATATAGCATCTGTGGTTCTCTTTTTTATTTCTAATAACTGTTTAATGCACCTTCTTTTTTTTTCTTTAATAGTCTTGCCAGAAATTTGTTATATTGATCTTTTTCTTTTTAAAAAGTAGCTTTTATCATCTCAACTATGTATTCACTATCTCTTTTATGAATTTCTGTTCTTATTTTTCTTATACCTTTTCTTCTATTTTCTTTGAGTTTGTTCTGTTTTATTTGGTTTTCCTTCTAAATCTTTTCATTCTATTAATTTTTTGCTTTTCTTCTTATCTGACAGACGCATTTAAAACTAAAAGTTTCCCAAGCACTGCATTAGGTAGAAACCACAAGTTTCGATTTGTGAAATTTGCTAGTTTAGATCTAAGTATTTTTACATTTCCATTTTCTTGACTCAGTTATTTTAGAACTGTGCTTTATGATTGTCAAATATATGGGTTTTTTTAACTTACCTTTTGTTAATGGGCTTTTAAGTTCATCGAACTGTGTTCAGAGACTATAATCTATAATAAATTTGAAATTTGTTGAGACTTGTTTTATGGCCCAGCACGTGGTCACTTCTTATAAATATTTTATGTGTGCTTAAAAGGAATGTTTTCTGGATTGGGGTAAATTTTTATATATTTTATTAGGTGAAGCTATTAACTATGCTATTCAGATCTTCTTGACTCTTGGCGATATTTTTTGTGTCTAATCTATCAATTACTGAGTGGAGCTATGTTGCAGTCTACCACTAGCATGGTAGTTTGTCCTGTTTCGCCACATAGTCAGAGCAGTTTGGGCTTTATATATTTTAAAGCTTCACTATTAAGTACCTATATATTTAGAATTGTTATGTCTTCCTATTAGAGTCAACCTTTTATCATTATTTAATAGGTCACGTAATTTATTTTGCCTCAAAGTCTACTTCGTGTGACATACACACACATTCATATGCATATATCCACATACATGTGCACATATACCTATCTACACACATATGAGTGTGTTTGGAATATCGTTTTCCATTCTCTTACTTTTTATATTCTTATGTTTTAGCCTGTGCTCATTATATATAGTGATTTTTTTTAACTCAGGCCTACAGTCTCATCTAAAATATTTAGTTCATTTCCATTTATTGTAAATACC
>NW_011897481.1:3623-5772 GCF_000151845.1 Pteropus vampyrus | reverse complement strand
GATTTTCACTGTTTTTTTTCTTCTTATTCTTGTTTTTCATTTTAGATAATTTTTCCCAATTTGTTTTATGGCTAAATGCAACACAAATTATTAATTCTAGAGATTCAATGTAGTAAATATGTAGGTACTCTTCAGTGTTTATTACTATAATAGAGTACATGACAAGAAAAGGTAAATCAAAATCTTTAGGTAACACGTATCTTTGGAAAGAAATTTAATATTATATTTTTAAAATAAAGATGTTTGCTTCATGCAAACTCACAAATTTCTTGTAGTTGATGATAATATGCTGAATATAAAGTATCAATGTTAAACTTGGAATTGATTTTCCAAATGGACATTTTCTCTCTATAAAGAGAAAAATAAATATATGAGTCTTCTGAGGAAGTTAAACATTTTAAATTATCATAAAGAAATTTTAATTTTAAAAATTATTACACTTGAATACATTAGAAATACAAATATTTTTGAAATTAGATAAATATTGATTCATCACACAATTAAAATATCCTGAATTTGCCTTTTACTGTTTTTTGGGGGCGTGTTACTTAATTTCTGAGCTTCCAAATTTTCATCAAAATAAAGAGCATCGTTTTCTTTTCCATATATGGTTATTGTTTTCAACTATATGTAAGATGATTTCAATGGAAATCAATCAGTTGGAAAATAATCAGTTAATGTTAGTTTCTTCTCTACAACCTGAACCATAAGCTCCTTTAGCAACAAACACAATTTGAATATTTATGTGTTCAGCCCTGTGATAGGCTAGGGGAACATAAATCTTAACAAGACCTAGTCTTTTCCTAGCAAAAGAGCACATAGCCTTGAGAAATACCTCTGTCTTCTCTGCTACCAAAGGATAGTGACCAATTGTGCTCAGTTTTCAGATAGCAAACTACGTATACTTAGGTTACAACATGTAATATATTATTTGGAAAACATGTATCAACGTCTCTGTACATCCCATTATTATAAAAGTTCTAAAAATAAGAAACTTGACTTATTATACATGCATTCCTAGAAATTTTCATTGGTGGACACATGGCATCAACATCAAAGAATAAAAAAAATGTTCCCTATATGAAGGAATAAATCAATAATTGTGTCCCCTGGATTATATGGTTTCCAATGTAATGTTTATTTTATTGCAGGCTCTCAGAAATGTTATTTATTATTTTTATTATTATTTTTCAGTTATGACTCCTCTGTTATACTCTAAAGAGATTTAATCTGAAGTTATTAAAAGTCTTCAAATATGCAAAATTATTTTTCTTGAAATAACCATTTTTTTCTGTGTCTGCTCCCTGGGGATGTTCTTATATACCACCTGCTAAACATTAAGATTATGTGATTTGCTTATTAGCAATTTAAAGAAAATATGAATTTCTCATCATGATTATTGCCCTAAAAAGAATGAAATATTAAATGGAAAAAAAAAAAGACTATGCTGGATATTATACATAGTAGAAACAATAATGAACTTTCTGAAGTTATCTGTACCCTAGTCCTGGGAAATTGTGACTATGTTACCTTATCTACACAAATGACTTTACAGATGGGCTTTCAGTTAAGAATTTTGAGGTGGGGAGATAATCCTGTGTTATCCAGGTGGATCCAATCTGACCACATAAATCATTGAAAGAGGAGACCCTTTCCCAGCTGTGGTCAGAAAGAGCCATGAGGACCAAGATGGGGATAAAGAGACAGTACCTTGCTGGAGAAAAGGAGTCACAAGCGAAGAAATGACAGTCTTTAGAAGCTGGAAAAGTTAAGAAATTGTCCCGTAAGACATATGGCATTATTAAACCTGCTTCTGTTTGCATGTCTTTATATTCTCTAGTTCCCCAACATGATTTACTGATGGACCTAACCAAGTTATGAGTTTTAACATATTGTCTGAGTCCATATTCCTAAGGATGTATTTATGCTTAAATAAGTATGCTATTGGACAACTCAAGTATTAGTCAAGTTGCTTAAAAAATATCATATTGAATTCAAGTGTACAATAAGAAAAGTAATCTTAACTCAAATAGAAAATAAATTAAATAAAAGCTTATTTATAAATGATTAAGACAATTTGGTGCCTGATTTACCAGATAATTTCATTCATTCATTTATATATCTCTTCATTTATTTGGTAAGCAATTAA
>NW_011897481.1:0-2223 GCF_000151845.1 Pteropus vampyrus | reverse complement strand
GGTATTCCTGCTTTCTTCCTGACCTTGGAGGAAAAGCTTTCAGTTTTTTACCATCAAGTATAAAGTTTTCTGTGGGCTTTTCACATATGGCCTTTATTGTATTGAAGTAAATTCCTTTTATACTTTGCTGAGCATTTTTATTATGAATTTTTTCAAATGCTTTTTCTGCTTCTATTGAGTTTATTTATTTATCTCTTCTCTGTGCACATAATATGTTCTCATTTTGCCCTTCTCCTGCTTTGTGTAAATTTAGACACTACTATTCCCCACCTTAAGATTTATTTCTGTAAGCAAAACTTACAGAGTTATGTTGTAGAGGACATATCTTTGATTTGGAAGACCAATATCACTTTCCAAATAACACAACTTTTTATCTCTCATCACTCCCAGACTATTGTACAAAGTTGGATATTCAAATATTTAAAGAAAATTTCTATACAATATCTACTATAAATATTATGAATTAACCATTTAACTCTTGGAAGCGAATTTCGCAGAATTCTATGTAGACCTTTCCTACCCTGAAAGTATATTCTCCACCTCCAGTAAATTTCCACAACACCAGATATTATTTTGCTATTGGCAATTGGTAAATAGATTAATTCCAGGTCACGCATTGAATCTGTTCTATTTCTTCTGTTAGTCCAAATATTGCTACAAAGCTCCCAGTGGCAAGTATTGCCTTTGAGAAGTAGTTACTCAAGAAGGGGATAAAATCTGGCATTCTATTCATCATGTCAGTACCACATTAGTCAGCTCCTACCAAATTCTTAATTTCTAGTCTCTTATTAATTAAGAGTCAGATTTGAGCCTCAGTATTGCAATTTTATAGTACTTTCTCTGTCTTCAATTCCAGAGATTTTTAGTCCAGTATAAACAAGCCTTGACTTTCATGTAATTTCTAATTTTTAAATTATTATTCATAAGTTTAAAAATAAATTAAAAAAAAACAGAATAATAAAATGTCAAAATAAATGTCTAAGGTTAATTTTATTTATTTTTATTTTTGCAAAGACTTAAAAACATATGTCTTCAGAGATAATATAAACCTTTTTGAAAGAGATTTGGTTAAGATCATTGATTGAGAGGAAAACCAACACTAGAAAAGTCGGACAGAGACACAGAGGGCTCCCTGGCGTCCCTCCATCCCCAGTGGCACAACATAGAGATGACGTGAATTTATGACCCCAGATGTGTGACTGCAGAGGACAGAGAACTGCACGGATGATAGGCTCGGTTCAAGATCGGGAACTAGAAATACGTCAGCTCGTCACGCCTGCTCTTGTCCGTCAGATAGTCATGCAAGGCCAAGGGCATGTTTGCATGAGGGAGACTCTCAAACACTCGAATGTGTATGACGTCATCATCATCAACTTGAACCTTGATGAAGTAGTTAGTCCCCGCTACCAGCTGGCTCTTGAATTCCACAGCCTTAAAAACGGAGTACTTCCTGTTTGCCTTCTCCAGCTGGGACTTCACTTGGTCGGTGATGGGCTAGATCTCGGCGGTGGCAGGATGGGTGGCGGAGCATCCGCCCCACTTCAGCGGGATACCGTTCATGGCGTAGCATCACGCACGGAGCAGTGGACTGCAGGCGCGGCTGCCAGAGAGCTCTCCGCCTTAACCAATATTTCTTAACGTTCATTAAATTTCTATATTTTACACCAACTATCACAGAAAAATAACTAAGTGGCATGCATTACTTCACACAACTTGTTAATGACCAGAATTTATAACGCTAAAACCTTTTTAAAAGGAAATTTGCAGTATATTTGATAAAGGAGTGTAAAAAGCTTTAGCAAATTTATGTCAAAATTAAGTTTTTTTAAATGAATGGTATTCGCCCAGTGAGCTATATGCACATCATATGGCAATTTACATATTTGCTATTAAATCATGTAATGTATAAATAATATTAATAATGTATTGTAATGACATCACAAAGAATAAATAATTGGTTAACTACCAAACTGTACTTTGATATGGAAACACTTGTTTGCAAAAGAAGATATACATATATTTAATTTATATCATTATTTTCTTAGTCTATAAATACAGAATGAAAAATAAATGAATAATAGAATTCATTTACCAAAAACACTGAAGAAAACCCCTGACAATATTACAATAACTAATGGGTGAGCCATCGGGAGTTGTGAACAAAGTGAAATCATTTTACTATGCTGCCTTATACATTTACTGAACTTGAAAAAATAGTAATTT
>NW_011897480.1:406-2636 GCF_000151845.1 Pteropus vampyrus | reverse complement strand
ACTTCAATAGAAGCCATTTAAAAGACACAGATGGCCTAATCACATCTCTTGTTGTCCTTTGGTACTTTTCCTTTAGCACACTCCTGTTTAAAAGGCCTCCTGCTTTTAATTTTCATGGAGTTTGAGCTCAGGTTATACTGGGGTCTCTCCTCTACTACAATAGTAAAGAACTAAATCTATCATACCACCTTTAACTAGTGTCCAGCTTTGTCTCCCTTTGAGAGTGGTTACTGCTCCATGTTCCCTTCAAAGGACACTGCTCCATCTTTAAAGAGAGAGACAACACTTTCTCCTATTTTCCTCATCATGTCTTGAGACACATCACCCCTTCCAATTCCAGGAGGCCAAGCAGACTTTCTGACTGATGCTTCATGGGCCAGTCCAAGAGATATATTTTCCTCTCCTACTACCTGGAGACTTCCCTCTCCATTACACATTTCTTGGTGAATGACACCAACATCAGACTTACTCATCCCATTCCCAATCCATAAGCTCATGGCTCACCCGTGTTGTATAGCTACTTATAAGTATAATACTATTCAAACCACAGAAATTATTGAATACAGAAATCTGAGTCATTTTGATTTTGGACAAGAGAAAGTGGAAAAGATATCTGGATGACTTAGGCCAAATAATTTAAACAAACCAGCGAGGCAGCTTTCGAAAGTACCATGCATGTTATGTAGAATCTCTGAATTAGGATGGCTTGTGTACAAATCTGGTTGACTCATTCAGTCACTCATTTACTTAGTTACTAAATACTACGCTTCTTTATAGTCAAGACACTGAACTAGCTTCAGGTAGTAGGTACATTTCATTAACTTGATTTCTGGGTACAAAAGACTGCTTGAAAATTTTGTTGAAAAATTACTTTTTATCTTTTGCATTCAGTAATAGAAGAGAAAAAACAGAACTGAACAAACCCAAACCAAAAGCAAATGCTTCATGGTTTCAGGCTGAAGCTTGCACATTTGGGCACAAAAGACTGTTTACTGATTAACTCAGCAGCCTTAACTGTTAATTTCTCTCTAGTGTTTTTCAAAGATAGTTATTCTCTCCCAGTGTAGAAATAACTAGCTATTGTCAACACTACATCATAGACCACAAAATCATGAATAAACATTTGTTAAATATTTACTATATGTAGGATGCAGGGGATGGTGGAAGTCCTTGATGTCTGCAGAACGGACAGTCTAAGTGAGCCCACAGGTCTCTGAAGAAGGCTGATTAGCTAAGGGCTAAGTGATGGGAAGAGAGAGAAGGGGCTGTGGGTTCAAAGGAGGCAGGAATTACACAGCGGGTGCAGCCAGGTAAGACTTGGGCTAGGACTGGAAGGAAAGGCAGAGCTCAGCTACATGATAACCTGAGCCGGAAGTTCTACTGTTAATCAGAACTGGAACAAAGGCCTCCACCAGTTCTCCCACTGAGTTATTGTAACCCCTTCTGAGTTACAAATTCTGAAAGGTTCTTTTGAGAGGGCTAGAACATGAAGCTCTGCTTTCAAAGAAGAAATTGATGCCTGGGATGTAAGTGATATCTTCAAAGTTTCGTGTCTATTTCAGGCATGTAGTGAGGAGCCATGTGAATATGTTTCTGAAGGGGGGCCAACCACACTATTTTACTTACAGTGGTTCTTGGAAAGGATTTAGAAGAAAGAAGATTAGGAAATATGATGAAGCTCAAATTCTGAATGACTTCTGAGTTCAGCTTCTTTTTCTAAACTTCTGGCTTTGGAAAAGCTCCTTTCTACATTATTAAAAGAATATGAGAGGATTTTATGTTTGTGTTTGAGGTTCAGTGAAATCATTGAAATGAATCCTTAAAAATATTTAAGAGGTCTATGGAACAGGTCATACAGGCTGAGGAAGATTTTAAAATATTTTAATTATTAATTTAAAAACAGAATGCCGTATATTATCAAATTAAATGAAGATAAAATTTCTCAAAAATTTAGATAGACTTTTGAAACGGGGAGGTATTAAGTGGAAAAATTTTAAAATAAGCCTTGCTCTTGACTTATGGATAGTTGTAGGAATTAAAATGTAACATCTACATCTCTTGTGTCTAACATTATTTTTAGAGAAATACCAGGGACAGATCTCATCAGACATGCTCTATCTCAATGGAACATTCATCCAGACCAGAGGCTGATTCTGCCCAGGCTCAGTGCCCTGAGTCTGCAGGGCAGGATGTCACACTAACAGGAAGGACAGCTAGACCTTGACTGTCT
>NW_011897480.1:0-356 GCF_000151845.1 Pteropus vampyrus | reverse complement strand
AAATATTTTAATTATTAATTTAAAAACAGAATGCCGTATATTATCAAATTAAATGAAGATAAAATTTCTCAAAAATTTAGATAGACTTTTGAAACAGGGAGATATTAAGTGGAAAAATTTTAAAATAAGCCTTGCTCTTGACTTATTGAGAGTTGTAGGAATTAAAATGTAACATCTACATCTCTTGTGTCTAACATTATTTTTAGAGAAATACCAGGGACAGATCTCATCAGACATGCTCTTTCTCAATGGAACATTCACCCAGACCAGAGGCTGATTCTGCCCAGGCTCAGTGCCCTGAGTCTGCAGGGCAGGATGTCACACTAACAGGAAGGACAGCTAGACCTTGACTGTCT
>NW_011897479.1:3361-5301 GCF_000151845.1 Pteropus vampyrus | reverse complement strand
GGATTTTTTGTTATTCTAAAAAATGTGGTTATGCTGTTGATGTTACTTGGCAGGTTTCTTTTCTAACTGAAACTTACATCATAGATATTCTCCGGTTCAACTAACATAGATCTAATTAATTTTTTAAATAGTTGCAAAATAGTCCATAGAATGAATATGCCACAATTTATTCAAGGTAAATTGAATAAATGACCATAAATGGTATTGATGGCCATTCAGGTTACTCCTTTTTTTTCCCTACTATGAACAATGTTGCAATAAACATCCTTATGTATATCCTTCTGACTGATTCTTTTATTTCTGTAGAATAGATTCCCAAATGTAGGATTTCTGAATTAACGAATATATCTATGTATCTTAGCTGATAATTGTTTTTAAAAAGTTTTAGTCATTCACAGCCCCACTGACAATATTTGAAAGTCATTTCCTGAGATCTCTACCCACTTTACCCCATTTTCTCCTACATGAAGATGTTATTAGTCCTATTAATTTTTGCCAATATGATAGATGAAAAATCTTATCTCCTTGTTTTAATTTGCATTCATCTAAACTACTACTGGAGCTGAGCATCTCTTCATGTGTATTTTTCTGACCCTTAGCACTTGCTTTCTCTTTTATGAATTGCCTAGTCATATACTTAGTCTGTATTTATATTGAGTTGTTTACCTCTTTTTGTCAATTTGTAGAGCTCTTTGTATGTTTGTGATACATACCACAATCTTGTTTGTCATATTAATGGCAAATATTTTTCTCATGCATTAATTTTTAAAACATTAAAGATTCTATCTTTAGCTATCTAAAAATGTTTTACGTAGTGAAATATATTTATCTTTTCATATATTGCTTCTGAATTTCCTAAGACAGAACTAATAGCATTTAGACTATTAAGAATAAGAAAGAAATGAGATGTGAGGAAGTAAGAAGCTAAAATAAATTTCTTTAAGGTCATTTCAAACAAGAAAAAAGACATGGAGCAAGGGCATAATTGTAGATTTGAATGTTGTCAAAGACAAACAAAGCCAGACATTAAAGTTTTAATTTTAATCAGTAATATACCATTACAATGGAGAAAAGAGCCCAGCGTGAGCTGAACTCAACTTTGATCTGCAGAGAAGTGAGAATGGGAGAATGAAGGAATAGGGAGGGTGATGAGCAGGGGCTCAGTAAAGTCAGGGAAGTGAAAGATTACAAAAATTGAGAGGGGGCAAAACTGGTGCTTATCAGTTTGGCTCCTACTCTCCCAGAGACTGGGATACAGGGGTTCTGTCTTCATCTGTTGGCTGAAATAAACAGTAAATTCCTTTGGGATCCTTGAGTTTTTTCAGACAGGCAATTGAAAGGGAGCTAGGGTTATCCTAAGGATGCAGCTTTGAGCTATTAGAAACTATGTTAGCATTTTTTTCAAGTGTTCATAGGCCAAAGTTGAAACCCAATGAAAAAGAGTGCTCAGAGGAGCCCAGCTAGAGTTTTGTCAAGGGGAGAATGTTATTGCTTTGCTTTTTTGGGAGACTACTATTTTTAACAACACTCCTTTGTATAAATGTTACCTTATTATTACACTTCATATATGTGGTAACGTTTTCCCCCCATGATTCTTAAAAAATCTTTTTGAGTTTCAATGGCATTATTATTTTAAAAGGGCAAGAGTGCAGAATAAGACAGCCTTCCATCCACCTCTCACTTTGCAAGTCTTTTACACTGTCTCTTCACCAAGTTCACTAAACTCTTTTCCGAGGTTTCAGTAGCAGAAATGAAAGTTTCCAAACATGACGCTTGTGCCAAGGTCACTAACATGGTCGATTCTAATCAACCAACAAATATGCCCTGAGGTGTGGGCGTAATGCAATTTGGAAAAAGGAAAATAAAAGACACAGAATTTAGTTCTTTCTTGGTAATTTTTAGATGCAGTACAAAAGGAGACTTAATCTTCATATTTTTAT
>NW_011897479.1:0-376 GCF_000151845.1 Pteropus vampyrus | reverse complement strand
CTGTGCAGCTGGAGTTGCCTCGGGAGCGCCGAGCTGCGTGCTCCGCCGGATAAGATCGGTAGGCTAGAAGGGGGCAGCACGGAAAGAGGTGCGGGAGCGCGCCCCGCGCCGGGCGCTCGGTGCGTAGTGCACCAGGGCCCGCAGCCGTGACGTCCGTCAGGCCGCGCGGGCCGAACCGGGAAGAGTGCAGATTGCGATCTTCCCTGATCACGTCTCAGTGCCGCTTTCTGTGCCCCAGAGACCATGTCTTCCTGGGCATGGAGACGTGCCCACTTGAAGAATTGGCCATGGAAAGGAGACCCAGGCGGGCGGGCGGGCGGGAGGCCTCCAAGCGTGCCTGCAGTCCCTGTCTCCGGAGCTCTGGGGCTCGGAGACC
>NW_011897478.1:2174-3303 GCF_000151845.1 Pteropus vampyrus | reverse complement strand
GGGTGAACTCTTTGTGTGTTTTTGTTGTTATTTTTAATCATAGCTTAAAAGAACCGGGATTCATGTAGATCCTATTAGCAATTTCCAGTGACGACTCCATTCTCCTTTTTCTTAAGGCTAAATGTAGACTGTAGACAGACAGACAGAGCTAAATACGTAAATGCGTGTGTGTGTGCATTTTGGCACAGGTACGCGTTCTCGAAGAAGAATCTGATCGTTACTGTTGATCTGAACCAGGTAAAATTACCAGGTAAAAGTCTCGCTTCCTCCCAACTCTGAAAGGCCTCGTGGGCCCGAGGCCCATCAGCCGACACAGACGTTTCTCCTTCGGCAGAAGCTGCTTCGCAGCCCGCAGGGAGGATGGAGGAGCACGCGGCACCCCGTTCCAGCCTCCCACGGCGCCGGCGCCTCGGGGACGAGCAGACAGGAGACTTGATCGTAAGAGAACTGTCTTCAGGTGCTCAGATGAGAAACGTGGGCATCCTTTTGTCCAGGAAGTCACCTCGCTCTGGGTCTGACCTTCGCACAGTGTCCTGTGTTCACCGCCCCGTTGCGTGCTCCATCTCCGCCTGCTCGTCCGGGCCCCGGGCTTTGTAAACGGAGCAGCAGAAAAATGGCCCCAGACGTGTGCAGGTCCTAACGCCGGGAGCCGTGGCTGCTCCGCTGCGTGGACGAAAGGGCTCTGCAGATGTGAGCGAGTGAGGGACCGTGACGAGGGGGGCTGCCAGGGTGGCCCACGCGGGTCCTTAAATCACAGAACCTTCCCGGCCGTCGTCAGAGGGTGGCGACTGCGGAGCACGGCCGGGCTCGGGCGGTGGGGCCGCCGGGTGAGTGTGCAAGGGGCAGACTGTCTTCCGGACGGTCTGGACGGGCACCGGCCCCGTGACAGCCCGATTTCAGCCCACGAGGCCTGCATCTGACATCTGACCTACGGGACGTAGCGTCAGGTAGAGGAGGTGCTGCCGTCGTCATTGTCATACACGTGTCGAAGTCGCGTGCGCACGCCCCGGCGCGCGAGCTTCGAGGGTCGGGGTCCCCGGGCTGGCACTGGCTCGGGCTCCCTTCGTGGGGGCGAGCGTCCGGTCTGTCAGCTCCCACAGCCCTCATTTCTTTTCATTCTTGTTTCTGC
>NW_011897478.1:0-959 GCF_000151845.1 Pteropus vampyrus | reverse complement strand
CCCCGGCGCGCGAGCTTCGAGGGTCGGGGTCCCCTGCCCGAGGCGCGGCCCCCGGGCTGGCGCTGGCTCGGGGTCCCTTCGTGGGGGCGAGCGTCCGGTCTGTCAGCTCCCACAGCCCTCATTTCTTTTCGTTCTTGTTTCTGCTGTTTTCCTGCTTCGCCGAGCTGCGTCTCACGTGGTCCATAATGTTCAGCATGATCCTGTTCTACGACATTGCGCATCATCACTCACGTATCACGCTAAGAGTCAGTTTTGTAAAAGTGCCGGACCTGTGGGATTCTGGCTCTGCCACTGACCGCCTGAGTGTCCTTCAGCCACGCGCTCAACTCCTCGAAACTTCGGTTCCTCATCCGTAAAATGAGAATGGTATCAGCAGTTCCTGCATAAAGTTGGTGCGAGAATTAATGTGCTCATAAATTCTATGTAAGATTCTCAGCACGGCACTCAGCAGTCGTCGTGATGAGGTTTCTTGTCACACGCGTCCCGTCGTGGGGGCTCGTCTCCCACACCTGAGCAGGTGAGGGGGCTCTGATCCCTTGCAGCCTCCGGCCGTAGCGTGGCTCTCCTTCCGCGAACCGCTCGTCCCTGCTCCTCGTCTGACCTGGGTTTCATGAGTCTTTAGGTCGCCCCCTCGCGGACTCATGTCATTTTATGGTCACCACCCTCCCTTCCCATCACAGACCTCCACGTCCCGACTTCTGAACAGCGTCCACACTTGGCCCTAGATGTATGATAAGTGCTTGGCCAAAACCTGCTCTTCTTGGAGATGCGCCCGCACAGGCGAGCCGGAGCCCTCCGTCGACACCAAGCTCACGACGCCTTGGTTCTGCTTCACACAATACTCTGGACCACGGCCAGTCGCCACCATGGGCCAAATGCCCGATTCCTCCGGGGGACAGACAATCCGAGGTCGAGACGGCTCTGCTCACTTCGATTGGGATGGGGAGGGGCATATAACA
>NW_011897477.1:2769-5403 GCF_000151845.1 Pteropus vampyrus | reverse complement strand
CCCACTTTGTTGAGAGTTCTTATTGTAAATGGATGTGAATTTTGTCAAATGCTTTTCCTACATATATTGAGATAATCGTGATTTTTTCTTTTGGTGTTTTAGTATATTCAATTTCAAACCATATATATATATGGTTTGAAATTGAATATACTAAATATACTAAATATACTATTGAATATACATATATATATGGTTTGAAATTGAATATACTAAATATACTATTGAATATACATATATGGCAGAAAATATGCACTTGCTATAAATCACAAAAATATATTTCAAATATTCTCTAATAAATATAAAATCACTAATAAAGAAATCATTAATAATGTGCTCCTTGTTTTTTACAGAAGTCTTATGGTAGAAAGAATCTGTGAAGGGGAAAAGGATAATCAATGTGGAGAAAACTTCAGCCTTATTTCAAATCTCAATCTGAAGAAAACGCTTCCTGGAGTAAAACCATGGGAATACAGTGTATGTGGAAACATCTTCATGCGTAATTCATCTTATAATGGGCATGTCAGACGTCACACTAGACACAAGCCCTCTGAGTATCAGAGTCATGGAGAAAAGCCATATAAATGTAACATATGTGGGAGAGCCTTTACCTATCTGCAGTGTTTTGAAAAACATGGAAGAACTCACAATGGAGAGAAAACCTATAAATGTGAGGAATGTGGGAAAGCCTTCAAGTGTCTCAAAACTCTTCAAAGACACATAATAAGGCATACCGTAAATGCTCCTTACCAATGTAAGGTGTGTGGGAAAACCTTTAGTACCTCAACTTCTCTTCAAATATGTGAGAGTACCCACACTGGAGAGAAGCCCTATCAATGTAAATACTGTGGAAAAGCCCTTAGAAATTATCGAAGTTTTCAGAGACATGAAAGAAGTCACACTGAAGAAAAATTATATGAATGTAAAAGATGTAGTAAAGCATTCAGGTATCTCAGTAATCTTCGAACACATGAAAGAACTCACACGGAAGAAAAACCCTATGAATGTAAGGAATGTGGAAAGGCTTTCAGATCTTACAGTTCTTTACAACCACACAAAATGACACACACAGGAGAGAAACCCTATGAATGTAAGGAATGTGGAAAAGCATTCAGATATTACAGGTCCTTA
Organism: Pteropus vampyrus; assembly: GCF_000151845.1. Lineage (NCBI taxonomy): Eukaryota > Metazoa > Chordata > Mammalia > Chiroptera > Pteropodidae > Pteropus > Pteropus vampyrus. The sequence goes on along the minus strand of NW_011897477.1, from coordinate 4,275 downwards.
CAAACACACAAAAGGTCTCACACTGGAGAGAAACCTTATGAATGTAAAAAATGTAGTAAAGCATTCAGGTGTTCCAGTTATCTTCGAAATCATGAAAAAATTCACAGTGCAGAGAAACCCTATGAATGTAAGAATTGTGGAAAAGCCTTCAGATCTTCCCGTTATTTAAAAACACACGAAAAGATTCATACCAGAGAGAAAGCCTATGAATGTAAGGAATGCGGAAAAGCCTTCCGATCCTCAAGTTACTTACAAACACATCAAAGTTCTCACACTGGAGACAAAACCTGTCAATGTAAGAAATGTGGAAAAGCCTTCAGATCTTACAGTTCCTTACAAATACATGAAAGGACTCACACAGGAGAGAAACCCTATGAGTGTAAACATTGTGTTAAAGCCTACATTTCTCCCACATCCCTTCGAAGACACATGAAAATGCATATTTGAAATACTTCTTATCAATAGAAGGAATGTGGGAAAACATCAACTTGTATCAAGCACATGAAAGATTTCAAACTGGAGAGAAACTCTATGAATGTAAACAATATGGCAAAGCCTATGCAGAACACAGTTCCTTACAAAGAGTGGAACAGACTCATCCTAGAGAAAACCCTATGAATGTAAGGAAAGTGGAAAAGCCTTCACTTGTAACCCAACCCTTTGAAAATCACAGGCTGTGAGTGCACATTGGAGAGAAACAATATAAATGTGAAGAATGTGGGGAAACCTTCAGTCATCCCTTAAAGAATTATTAAAATTTTAATTAAAATATATTTACCAAGTTTCTTTAAGAAATTGGAAACAATTTCTACAACAGTAAACTGCTGTATAACACAAGGGTTAGAGGTGTGACCACCCGCTCATGAGGTCAGAAATACATGTGTAACTTAAAACCTGTCCTCCACATACACAGATTACTTATTTTTTAGTCTGAGTATAATCTGAGTATAAGTGCACCTATGCATTTCAAATGTGTTCAAGGGTCAACTGTAATTACTTACAGAAGTGACTATTGAAGTGAAATAATCCTTCCAGTTGTCTTACAATGAGAGTACATAACATTAATAAGTAGTGATTTTTCATTAAATCAGTTAATAACATTGTCTACATAACATTAATAAGTAGTGATTTTTCATTAAATCAGTTAATAACATTGTCTCTCTACACTTTGAATCCTGTTAGATCCTTGGGTTAATTTAAGTTGTATTTCTAATAATGCAATTAAGTTTAAATTTTTTAAGTTGTTTTGTGTTAGGGCTATTGAAAAATGACAGCTCCTGGATAGACTTAGTCTATTATGTATGTTCTCCCTTTCTTACTGAATAAGTTTCTTTTGGCGGGATGGGAGTGCTGACATGTATAACAGCCTTTTTCCATTTTCTTTAAATCAGTTGGAGTAAATTTTTATGTATGTCGGGTTTATGAAAGAATATATTTTTATGTAAAATGTTCTGATTACCAGGTAAGAGCCTTTCAAACTAGATAGACACTCTCAGAATGGGCATT
>NW_011897477.1:0-1424 GCF_000151845.1 Pteropus vampyrus | reverse complement strand
AACCAGTGTCACTCAAACGAGACATGTAAATATAGAGAATTACCTCTTACTGGGAAGAGAAACGACTGAAACCAGCAACCTTTTGTGTATAAACAAAAATGTTAAGAAATTAATTTGCTGGAGACACAGTGTGGGCTTGCTTGAGAGTTAAAAGCTTTTGGAGGCCAGAGTTAGGAAATCACCCCAATATTTATGAAGTTTTTTTCCACAGGAGCCTGGTTAGGTTTTCACAGTGAAGCCTGGAATATATGGCCTCATGCTCCATGCAGGAAATGTGGGGGAAACATTTGGATATATACACAAAACGTTCTGTTCTCTGTAACTTAGGCCATTCCTTAAAGAAAACTAATTTGCTAAAACCTTATCTGATTGTGGAAAGAGCAGACAACTCTCATATTTTAAAAAAATTTCCTCTCTGAGAGAGAGAGGAATAAATGCTAAGAACCTTTTGAAGTTTGTAGTCCCAGGGTTCTTTTTCACCAAAGCATTACAGGTTAATCATAATATAAAAGAACATTTTCTCACCCAAACACCTTCTCCTTATATCAATAACGCTCCTGTAAAACAAACAAAACAGTAGAGTAAAACAAAGTTGCAAGACCCAGATTCTACTTAAAATTGAATTCCTAGGGATACCTAAACACACCATAGAAGAAAAACAGACGTACACTAGAGTATATTGAAGCCCCTGACTCCTACAACTATAGAAAACATTAAATATAGTCTAATACCCATTAAATCATAAACGTTAAAGACTTATTTACGTCAAATATTGTGAAAATTCACTAATATGTGGAGATTAAATAATGCACCATCACAACCACTGGGTCAAAGACAAGAGAATTTTAAAATATTCCAAGACAAAAATAATAAAAACAGAACTTACGAAAACTTATGGGATGCAGCATAAGGATTATTATAAGGGACGTTTATAGCGATCAACACATATTAATAAAAATGTCAAATTAACAACCCGTATTTACACCTTAAGGAACTATTATTAAAAGAACAAGAAACTAAACTCAAAGTTAGCAAAAGTTAAGAAATAATAAAGATTAGGACAGAATAAAAGTATAGAAAAATAGTTGTTTTTTGAAAAAATACAAACCCTTAGACTCACCTGAGTCTGCGCAGTTAGCAGTTGAATGACCCAAGTTGACTCCGAAGTTGAGCGGCAACCAAAGTTCACACTACCAGGGAACTCACAGGTAAAGACCTGGTCTTCCAGGGGCCCATTTTTGAAGCTAGAGGTGCCTGAACTATTGCCTAGCAGGAATGGAAACACAACCCCACAAGGAATGTGTAACTTCGACCAATCAAATTCTATCAAATCTAAGAGAAACGAAATTCCTTTGTACTTTCTTTCGCCCTTTCCCATACCTCACTTTAAATAGTTAAGTTCCAAAATTATTCAATTTCACCTT
>NW_011897476.1:5027-5361 GCF_000151845.1 Pteropus vampyrus | reverse complement strand
AATCAGGGTGCTCTGGCCTTCGATCGGTTGACATCGGCGGGGAAGGTAGTCACGTTGGCCTTCTTTGGGTCAAACGTCAGCACAGGCAGAGTAAATCCGCCTTCACACTGTGATTTACACAGTTCCTGAAACGCCCACTTTGTCCCAACCCTTTCCCCGGCACAACCTCCACGAGAGAGGGAAACGGGGGGACAACTGCCCTTCAGCATGAAACAGCTCCGCCCACCCGGGACCCCAAGTCCAAAACACAAGACCCAACTTTTATACCTCATTTCTGATGCCCAGTAATTAACCCCCAGGCCCCCAGCTTCTGCCCCTGGCGCCATCCTGGCAC
>NW_011897476.1:0-1402 GCF_000151845.1 Pteropus vampyrus | reverse complement strand
CCTCCCTGTGCGTGCGCCCCTCGCCGATGGCACCGGTCGCCAGGAGCGCGTCCCGCGGATGGTGGGGCCCAGCGCACTGTGCCAGCCCGGGGCCCACACACCCCGCGTCTCAGAGCACGGTGACAGAGTGAGGCGCGTGGCACAGGTGCCTCATGGGCCCACTAAGGAGCGTCCACGCCGCCGAGACCTCATGTCACGCGGATGGATGGTAAACCCGGGGGGGCTGAATCTGCGCCAGGGGCTGCGGGGACCCGGGCGGGAACGTGTCACATGTCACAGCCGGTTCCCATGACCCGACGGGACCCCGTGGGACGCGTGGAAGAAGGGACCGGTCGCAGGAACGCGAGGCTGCGGCCCTTGGAACCTGTCCCCTGCCACTAGTAATGGCACCTGCCCGTCGCCTGGCGCAGACTCGTGGGTCACCTTTGACCGTGAGCTTCCTGGCACGAGAACAAAGTCGCAGCCACCAGGACAGAAAGGACCGTGTTGCAGAGAGCTTTTCAAAGCTGCATCGGAGGCGCCCCCCACATTTCACGTCGGGCCCCACGATGCAGAGGAGCCACCTCTGCTGATTAAAGAGCATCCGCCACCAGCCCCGCCCCTCACCGACCTAATTGCAAATGAAACAGTGAGCGTTCACCGGGAGCCCCTGAAAAGGGATCGCGGCACCCCGAGAAGCCCTGCCCTTCTGTTTTCTTGTTGCCCTTAAATTGTCTTTTGAATAATATTCCTGCAAAACTTAACAGCCCTGCCCGTTCCATTCCTGAAGCGGCATTTCTTTTGCTGACGGGTTCGTTAAAGGCGAAACTGTTAGGCATTTCTCTCAGAGCGTTTCCTTGAAAGAAAATAATAAACCGAGCGAAGAAGTGGTCTCTGGAAAATCCCCAAGTGTGATTTCAGGCCCTTCAACCACGAGCTGAGCGCCTACTGCGCGAGCGCCCTGGGGCACAGTAGGGCCTCTCCCTGTGAAGCTTTGTGGCCGACTTCGCCCGTGAGCCAAAGGCTTTTTCTCCCGAAAATTAAATTCTGTTTTTGGAATAGAAGCATTTCACAAAGTAGCAAATAGCAGGCACTTCCATAAAGCGGACACCCCGAGTTCCAGGCCTCGTTCTGGGGTGCAGCCTCCCCGCAGCGTAATCCCCACCTTCTACAGTAATGGCGGCGAGGGGTCGCATTCAGGGCCATGAGCCCAGTGTCCCCGAGGTCACCGGCGGTGGCTTTGAGGTAGCCAGACGGAAGAGTGGATCCAAATACTGTAGATAGAGAGCTTTCTCCCAAGACCGAATTCACCGAAATGCTCCCTTAGCCAGAAAGTCCACCTGCTCCAGCCTCCCGGGTTCCAGCTCCACTGGTTTCATAAACCACAGATGCCTTTGGCTTGGAACAATAGAGATCCAGGGAA
>NW_011897475.1:3394-5520 GCF_000151845.1 Pteropus vampyrus | reverse complement strand
TTAAAATATAGAACTTGCCAGCTGTGAACTTAGTCTGAAAAAAAAAAAAGCAACACAAATTATTCTTTTCTATAGATTGTTTTATTTGTTTTCATGGTTTATTTTAGTCATATAGTAAGCTCGTTGGAGTGACCTGGGTTGGAAGAAATGATTACTCTTCTCAGTTTTACCACCGGAATGTAGTGTGCATTATATCTTTCACTTGATGGTATATTGAAGGTAATTGATTCCCAAGTGTTTTCTGTGAATATTTACATTTCAAATTAAACTGTAAGGTCCGAAATGACATGAATCATTTATTTGGATTTCCAATCATTCTTAGTATAGGATAGTTTCGATTTATGTTTTCATTTAAATAAACACAATTCTACCAATATTTATTGAGAAAATTACATGTGCACTCTGACTTTCTGGAGAGGGACAAATGAGAAATATAGGCTTAATTAACAAATAAATCCTAAGCACTTATTCAGGCACTGGGTACACAGAGGTGGAGTATACAGCCATGGCCTTGCTCTTTATTAAGTTATAATACAGTAGTTCAGAAGATAGCATTCAGTAAATCACACAAAAATAATCTTAATCATAGATATGAGTGTAAAATTTAAAATACTATGAGTATATAATGAAGAATAGGCTAGAATTGGTGGGTGTGATAAGAAATGGGGCACATTGTGTTCAGGGATAGCCTTTTGGAGTAAATGCCATTTAAGTTGAGACCTGAAAGGGATAAGAAAGAGTTTATTGTCAAAGAGTGAATGGTATAATTATGTGTTAGAGAGAGTAAAGAACACAAGCAAAGGCTCTGAAGTGGGAAACGACAAGGCATATTCAGAAATAGAAGGCCAGTGTAGTTGGAGTGTAGTAAACAAGGCAGCAGGGAGGGAAGATGATACTGGGAAAGCAGTTAAGCTCCACATGATGCAGGACCTCAGAAGTCATGTTAGAGAACTTTATGTTGCGAGAAATAAAAAGAAAGAAGTTTCAATTCAGAAATAACAAAATACAACTTAAATGATTAAAAGATCATTCTGTTATGCTCGATAGATCTTTCTGTAAGCTATTGCTGAGTGCTGGTAAGAGAAGATAAGGCCTGAAACTAAGATGTACTGTCAGTGATGATGGAGTGGTTTGAATGGATCTGAGATTTACTTCAGAGTAGGGAGTGACAAGACTAGGTAATTAATTGAATGTGATCAATGAAAGATGTCAGTTAAAGGTTTTGGTGAAAGGAAGATGACTTCTGGGATTCTGGCACAAATAACTGGGGTAATGGTGATTACATTTACTGCAATGGGAGAGGACTGAAGAAGAAAAAAGATGTGGTAATAATGAGAATTTTACATTTCAGTAGAGATTACAAGGTTGTGGTTTGATATACATTTAGAATATAGAGAGGGTAATGAGATGTGAAAACAATTATAGACTTATCAATGTATAAATGGCATGTAAGCCCAAAGGAGTTGAAAGCTGAAATGAACCCCAATATTTTATAAAATAGAAGAGACGGCAACAAAAGCAAATAAGAAAGAAAATAGGAGATTATTATGATTATTTTAATGCTATGGAAACTGAGGGAAGAGAGTATTTAAAAAAGAATATTAACTAAAATTCTTTGAATGGTGTCATGAACTAAGATGAGGACTGGAAAAGAGTCATTGGATTAAGCAGATATTGATAGTGACTTTAGTAGTTGTAGTTTTACAGAGTAGACACATAGCAGTCCAGACCACTGTGAAATAGTGAATGATTGGGAGGCATAGAATAAGAAAAGAAGATGTGCAAACTGTTTTTTTTTTTAAATGTTGAGAAACTATATTTATTTAATTAGTTAAGCTATATTAAACTATGTATAGGATTAAACTATATTATTTAAAAAATATAGAGAAACTATATACTGCAGCTAGTTTTAACTAATTTGATTTTTAAGATGGGTGAGACTAGAACATGCTGAAAGATGAGATGAGGTTGATAAAAAAGGAAAGAAAGAAATTAATATTTTAAGACTTTAAGATGATTGGAGAGAATATAATATGGAGGACATGGAAGAATATGTACAATATGGGAATTTAATAAAAACAGAATGGAGCAGTTCATGAATAGGCTTCATTATACCTAGCATAAGA
>NW_011897475.1:0-359 GCF_000151845.1 Pteropus vampyrus | reverse complement strand
CATAACCTTTGACCAATAAGTAGCTTTAAAAAAAAACAAAAAAAAAAAACAACTCAGGGGTGACCCCCTGTATAGTCAGGCTAAAAGAAAACATTAAGAAAAAAATTTGAACATAGATACTCTAGGCTGCACTCTGCTAGGATCTTGACATCACAGAATTAGTTCAGCTAAATCACTATACAAGTAAATGACCAAGTGAATAACAACTACAACATCAGTACTTTGGGGAAATCAGTATCTATAATTTTCTTCAAAATGTTTTCTAAAATATCCAATTTTCATCAAAGATATATGCAAAGAAACAAAGAGTGACCCATACACAGGAAAAAGAGCATGTGATAGAACCTGCTTTTGAAGGG
>NW_011897474.1:9156-9696 GCF_000151845.1 Pteropus vampyrus | reverse complement strand
GGGAACCGGACACCGCGGAGGCGCAGCCCCCACCAGCGAGGAGAGAGAGACACGGGGGGTCTTCCTCGAGACCTGGAGGGACTGGCAGTGCTGTCGTCTGTTTAGAATCTCCCCACAGAGCCACCATTTTGTGGTAGGTGGGGAGCCCGTCTGCCCGACTGAGGAAGACAGAGCATCCTGGAAAATGTGGGGTGTCACCGAGGGCGGAGGCGGGGCTGCCATCGGCCCCGGGGCGGCCGTGGGGAGGAAGCCTGGAGAAGCAGCCCCATCGCTGCCCAGTGAGGTCCCACCCAGGGCTCCCCCAGGGCGCCAGCAATGTAAGAACGTGGGGTGGCGGGTGGCAGGGAGTGGGGTGCAGGAAAGAGGAAACAATATAAATCCAAGCCGAGGCGTGACCAGCCGGTTCCGGCAGCGCTGGGGGACTGCGTATTCGGACCGGACTCCGGGGAGCAGAGACACAGAATCCATAAAAGGAGCCAAAAGCTTCCCTTGCCGCTCAGTCGATGGATGTGTCAGAACGTCTTTCTGGAAACCCAGGAC
>NW_011897474.1:0-5306 GCF_000151845.1 Pteropus vampyrus | reverse complement strand
GGGCGGCAGAGTCCCAGGGTCAGTGGCCGAGGCCTTTCCCTGCATCGTAACTGTGCCGGAGGTGGCCTTGGAGGTGTCTCCCCCCGCCCCCCGGTGCACACCTCCCCTCCTCCGGGGCCAGGACCCCTGGCGGGCCATGTGACCAGAAGGACTGCCTTGCCCTCGGAGCCTGGCCTGTCCGTCCGGAACACACACGTGTCACTCTCGTCTGGAATCTTGAAGGAAGCCCGCGGAGCGATCACGGACGGAGCCACCTCCCACGGCCGAGTGGTGGTTGCCAGTCGTCGACTTACGACCTGTGCTCTCACCAGCAACAAGGCTTAATGAACTCACTTCCGCGTGTCACTCAGACAAACAGCGACAAGCGACAGGCTGCGTTGGTTGTGGGCTTGCGTCTGAAGCTCTGGCGTTCAGAGCCCGCGTCAGGCCGGATCCGGAGCCGGCAGCACCGCTCCGGGCAGACGCCCCACGTCTTCCCCCCGGAGGCCGCCGGGCCCCATCTCACGTCGTCTGGCCTCTGACAGCCACTGTGAATGTGCCCGAGCCCGTGAGGTAGGGACGGCCGCCCGCGCTCTCTGGGAAAGGCCACCTAGAGGTGAGACCCGACGGCTTTTCCTCCGTCTCACGGGGCGTCTCTCCCACCGCCCCCCACAGTGACCCCGGCCCTCGGCAACGCCGTCCCTGGCACTGGGCTCTCCGCCCCTGCAGACAGGTCAGCGCCCCGCAGATGGGACTGGTTTGGCGGCCGGCAGCACCGAGCAGGCCGAGGCCAACCTTGGCGAAGGTCAAGGCCTTTGGGAGCACGGCCGAGGGGAGCCGTGTTTGTCAGCGCAGCCAGCCTCCGAGGCGCCACCAGGAGACGCGACATGGCGCCCTCGGCCGCCATCGCTGCCATCACAGGCCAAGCCGGCCGCCCCGCGGGAAGCCGCTCTGCAGCCCGCTCATGGCCACCGCACCCCGCACCCCACACCCCGCACCCCACACCCCGCTGGGGCTGGGGCGGGAAGAAAGAGCCCGGCACGCCGCCCCCTCCACTCATCGTGAGGCCAGCACCTTCGCCGCTCCCACCGCAAACCCTGATTTATGAGGGCCGGGATGCGGGCGGACAGTTCGTGATTGGACGCGCTGCTTTCTCCTAGAGAATTTACTTCAGATCAACAGAAAATTATTTCTAAAGCTCTCTCGGTCATTCGTCTCAGTTAGGCAGCCGTGGAGCAGGCCGGGAGCCGGCGGGGGCGGCCCTCCCCTCGCCCCTGCGTGCTGGCGCCAGAGGGGGACACTCCCGGGCCGGGGCTCCACGTGCACCCCGAAAGCTGCACGCACACTGGAAGGCCTCAGCCACCACGTGCCGCGGCCCTGGCGTGTCCCCTCCGTGATGCGTCTGTGCCCGAGGAGTCGCGGCCCTTCGTCCCCAGCCGGCTCTGTTTGCGTCTGCAACAGTTGCGGCCAAGTCGCCAGCGTCGGCTGACGTGCTGGCGACATTGCAGAGCGGGCCTCGCTCTGCGGGCCCCAGGCCACGTGCCAAACATATGCTCTGCTCTAGCAAATTTCGATGGCGAGCAGCCTTTAAACAGGTAAAACGGTCTTGTAGACGGGGCCGTCTCTCGCTGTGTGCTCGGCGGGGCCCCCGAGCGCCCAGGTGCTTGGACCTCCAGGCTCCACCCACCAGGTGAGGGCTGGCTTCCAGGTCACCCACCTGTCAGGCTGGGAGAGGAGGCGGCCGGAGGTGCCGTGGATGGTGCGGAGGGCCTGGGCAGACCTGCGAACCCCTGCCGGTTTCCGGCACGTTCGCCGCCTCTCTGTGCGGGGTGACGATGGCCGCGGCCTCAGAGGGCGGTTGTGGCGGGTGCGCGTGACCTCACACTCATGCAGTCCGTCGGGGGGACGCGTTAATACAGTGGCGGGCTCGGACCTCCGCAGGAGCGTCGTGCACGCTCGCCGTGAGTGTGAAGTTTTTAACACTCGGTGTCCGGGAGGTTTGTCTCTCTTTTTTTTTGTCATTGTACAGTTAGTTCCAAAATTCTGAATTAGCCAAAAGGGAATAACCGATTGACCTCAGTGTGTCCCGGTTTTGGTGCTGCGGGGTGGGGGGCGGGAGTAGGGGCAGTGAGCGGGCAGCCTGCGGGACACGAGGCCTGGCGAGTGGGCTGGGCCCTGCCGGTGAAGAAGGGCGGAGTGGCCCACGGGACCGGACGGGGACCCAGGGGCCAGGAGCGAGCAGCCTTCCTGCCATCGGCCGCTGCTGTGCGTGGGGAGCTCGGGGTGCGCTGAGGCGTCCAGGCATAGGGCCACCCCCTGCCTGCCTTTACCCCCACGTGTCCCATCTGCAGCATCCGGCAGGGGACCCCGCGCCCACGCACAGAAGCCGCCGGGCCGCAGGAGGGCTGAGGGGCGGCAGACAGGCCGCGGCGTCTGACGTTACATTTTCTTTAGTTTTAAAGTCCCGAGACGCTGTCCTCTGCATTCGTGTTTCCCTGAAGGACGAGTTTCTAACTCTTTGTTGCTGTCATCGGAACGAGAAGGAACTTTTAGGGGCCCCCCAGTGCTTCGGCACCCCAAGCTCGTCTGGGAAGGAGGGAGCACAGGCGTGCCCAGCGGCCTCCCTGCCCGCGGCCGGGGCTCCCTCCTTCTGTCCGCCTCTTACGAGACGCTCCGACTGGCCGTTCTCTAATCACACGAGCCCCCTTCCGGGGGGACTCACGGCTGGCGGGGGTCTTTCCTTTCTGAGCCCAGGACGGGTGGGATCCGAGGCTGAGTGAATCGTGACTCTGAGGCCCCACGGGGCGGGACAGAGCACAGGGACAGGTGGGTTTCCGCAGGAAATGGGGGTCTAGGGCCCAGAGCTACAGGCCAAACTCATGCGCTTGGGAAGGGGACACAGTTTAAGGCAAAGCCCTCTGCAGGGCGGACGCGCGTCTCGTTGGCCGTTTCCCGGAGGAACGGGAGCAGGAGCAGTGTTCCACCGATGAGTCGAGGCCAGGAGCAAGCTGCCGATTCAGGGTGCCGTATAACGAAAATGAGAGCTTATAAAATGGAAATGCTGCTGAGACGCATCCGTAATTTGAGAAGAGAAGGTGAAGTCGCGCACAGCAGGCTGGCCGTCCACATCCATCACGCGAGCCACGCGCCGGCTGCCGAGGGCACCAGAGAGGCACAGGCCGCCCTCCTGCCTCGCTGTGCCGCGTGGGGACGGGCTCCGCGGCCTGAGGTTCTCGGGGGCCCGACTCCGAGGCGTTCCGTGAGGGCAGCGACACCCGCCGGATGCCCGCTGCTCACAGAGGCGGCAGGAGGCGTCCGGCCTCTGCCCGGCGCTGTCGGGGCCCCGGCTGAGCGTGTCGTCACTTTGCAGGCTATCGGGTCTCCTGGGAGGTGTACGGGCGGAACGGCTCGCGGCTCACACACACCCTCAACAGCACGACGCACGAGTACAAAATCCAGGGCCTGTCCTCCCTCACCACCTACACCATCGACGTGACCGCCGTCACCGCGGCAGGCGCCGGCCTGGCCACCTCGTCCACCATCTCGTCCGGAGTGCCGCCAGGTCAGTGGGGTCGCGCCCCGGGGGCCCTGCTCACTTCCCGTGGAGGTTCTGGAGCTCGGGGTGGTTGGCGTTTCTGTGCAGAAGTGGCCAGGGGCCTTTGAAAGGGGGGTGTCAGCTTCCTGCCGAGATGCTTGGGGGTGAGCGGGTGACAACTCGTGGGAATGGCCGGGGCAGGGAGGAGAGATCGGACTCCCTACACCAACATCCCACCCTCCGAGGACACCGCAAAGCGAGGGCCGCACAGGAGGGACACGCAAGCCGTTGTTCCAGAGGGAGGAGCGGGGAATGTGGATGTTAAAGCTGATAGCGTCCGGGTAAGAAGTGTCCAGACCTGCAGACCATTTTTCTAAGACTGTAGCTGAGTTTGCCTGAGCCAAACAGATGACGGTGGCCGGGGAGCAAGATCTCAGAGGCTCACGCTGTCCCTTTTCTGCTTTTGGAATTAAGGGGAGACGTAGGCGGGGTTCCGTGGAGGTGGGGGAGCAGGGCGGGGCGGGGCGCAGGGTGGGTCACGTGCTCTCGTGAGGGCGGTCACGCCTCGGGGGGGTCTGAGGAAGGACAGCCATGACAGGCGGTAAACCAGATGCACAGAAACAACAGGCGGGGCTGGCTTGGGCACAGGCGAGACTTTGGCTAAGAAGTTGTGTGCCTGGGGCGTGACTGCCTGCCGGGACCTGGCCAGCCAGGGGCCTGGGGCCCGGGCCCCCTGTGAGGCTGTTGCTCTATGTAGAATCCTTTTTGTTCCATAATAGGAAGCATAAAACTATTCATTCAAGAAAACATTGGACATTTGGGTTTCGGATAAGAAGAAGCAGTCCGAGAAGGTGGAGGGACAGGAGGCGGGGGACGGAGGGAGCGAGAAAGTCCGGGTGAACGTGGAGGGGGCGTCCTCACGAAGCCGCTCGCTGCGGTCGGTTTCCTGGCTGCAGTGGGCTTGGGGACACCTGCCATCATGTGCTTTTACATTCACACTATATTCTCAGGGGTCCAGCTTTGGGAAATTGCCACTCACCTTCTTCTCCTCGGTTTTCAAGTTCATGTTGCAAATGAAAACGCTTCTCCGAGGAACTCGCAGATGCCCGTGAGGGAGCATCATGGCGCTGTCAGCTCGATTTTGTAATTAAAGCTGTAGGCCTCTTGCCGTTTAAAAAATGTCCATTCGCCGTTTTTTTTTTTTTTTTTTTGGTCGTTGAGAAAAGCACGACTGCCTCTCTCGTAAGGGCCTGAAGGGTCCCTCCCGAGCCAGCGCGAACCCCGCGTGGCGCACCCCCCGCCCCGGCCCAGTCCTCGTAACCTCACCATTTCTTGGAGGGGGTGACACGCCTGGTCCGAAGAGGATACAGAGCGAGTAAAGCGCACGCGGTGAGAAGACCCCCCGGCTAAGCGAGTTCACACTCGCTGCCCCCCCTCACGGCCCTGCGCCCATGGCACGGCCCAGCGGGACCACGGTGTCCTCACCACCGCGCAGACGGCTTTCAGAAGCCGTGAGACCCAGCCTGCCGGCAGAGGCCCCACGCAAGTCCGCTGTCCACCGACAGACGATCGCCGATGTCCCCTTGGCAAGCCAGGGTTCCAACACTGCCCCGCCGCGTGCCGCAGTCACCGGGGCTCTCCACGCCGATGGCGGTCCCAGCCCGGGGGCACCTCCTGGTCTGGGCGAGGCCGGGGGTCGGCCTGTGGGACAGGTTCTCAGCTGGCACTGAGGAGCTGGTTGGGACCACACTTTGAGGCAGCCAGTGTTTTTTTTTTTAGGCATTCACAAAAT
>NW_011897473.1:4039-5932 GCF_000151845.1 Pteropus vampyrus | reverse complement strand
ACAAAATCCCAGTAGCGCACCGCATATCACATTTTCTAGTAGCCGCACTAAAACGTTTACAACGTAATGAAAGTAAAAAAAGGTGAAATTAATTCTGATATTTTATTTAACCCAATACACCCCCAATATTATCATTTCAGTATGTAACAACATAAAATTATTGCGTATTCTGTATTATTTCTTAAAGCTCAAGCCTTCAGAATCCAGTGCGTGCGTTCGGCTGGCAGCACTCGGTGACAAGCACACTGCGCGCCTGCGTCTCCCGGGCCGCGTCATCAGCTCCTCGCACGCATCGCTTGGTCGATCCTTGCAGTCACCCTATGTGGCAGATGCTAGTCTCATTCCCATTTTATAGACAAAGAAGCGAGGCACAGAGAGGTTCAGGAGCGACATGTCCTGCGGTCACAGAGCCCCAGTGGCAGGGCTCAGGGTCGTGCCCCCGCCCAGTTCTGGGGTGCGCGACAGTAGCCAGCAGGGGTCTGGCCTCTGTGAACACCTCCTTCGAGGCAGGAAACCGAGTGAGGGGAAGCTTGCCTTTGAAAAGAGATGTCAGAGCTGGACCCTGGCATCCAAACTGGCTCCTCGGCCGCGGGCAGTGGCGTCGCGCACCGCAGCCCTGGGCGGTGGGCCGCCCCGTCTGGACCACGGAACGTGGAACCGAGAACCCTGAGGCTTTCCTTTCTTCCTTCTTCTCGCTCAGGGTTCACTTAGCGTGGTCTGTCACTCGCTGCAAGCCTGTCTCCCTCTGATTGTTTTTCTGTGGGGGGCGGGCGGTGGTGGCGGTGGCGCAGGAGGTGTGTCCCACCCCTCCTCAGAGCTTCTGCTTTCTCAGCCCTGGTGCTCCCGGCCATGGAAACGTGACACAGCCCCGCTCTGATCTCTGCGAGCTGCTGCGTGTGCTTCGCAGCTCACCTTTAATGAGCTTGGTTGGGCAGGTGGCCTGGGCTGGGGTAAGCCCCGTCAGGATCATTACCTGTGACTTTGCAGCGGCTTGGGCTGACATTTTTGATGCCAACGCTGATCCGGGAAATTGCTTCTGTTACTCATCCCTACTTCCGACCCTGCTGGGGAGGCTTGCGTTTGCCAGATCTTTGCAACCACTGTTTTCACGAGAGGGACCTGTGCCATTTACAAAGATGTGGCCCCACAGCCTTGGGTTTGGACTGGAAAGGAGGACGTGGGGACTCAGTGGACACCGATTGGATAAATGTTTTTTGATGCTCTCAATTCTAATTTAAAAAGAAAAAAAACTTTCTGTTTCAGTGACTCATAGAAAACACAGCCTTTCTCAAACTTAGTTATTTGATATAAATTTCAAACATCACACAGAGGGACAAGCAGGTAGACAGTCACTGAAACATTACTAATTGTCCCCATATCTAAAAGAGTATTAGCTGTGGCAGGTTAATTTTTCTCGATTTCCCCTTCTGCCTTATTTTAGTATGAAAATTTGAACACACATGCACGCGAAGGTAGTGGAACGTATCTGCAAGTATTTTCTGTACACTAAGCATTACCCACTTTTTGCCAGTCTCATTCAACACCACACCCACCCCCCTCACCCCCCTTTTCTTTCTGTTTCTGGGGTATTTTTAAGGCAAACCCTGGATATCATGTCATTGTACCTCAAGGTCTTTAATTTCTCACAGAGAAGGACAATTTAAAAAGCTGAATCATTTCACCATCGCACCTGACGTAACGAACAGCCACTTCAAGGCTTGGTCGGCCGTATTTCCGCCGAGCGGTCCAGGCTGCGTTTTCATCGTCATTTCCTGCCTCTGCGCCAGTTCGGGATCCAGACAGAACCCACACTTCGCCGTGCTTCTTGGGTCTCCTTAGTCTTTTACTCTGTTGTCGACCTTCCCTCCCCAGCTGCTCTGTTTTTTGTTTTTT
>NW_011897473.1:0-1654 GCF_000151845.1 Pteropus vampyrus | reverse complement strand
TGGCCCAGCTGTGCAGGCATGCTTCAGATCACACCTCATTCCATTCCTTTGGCCAGAGTAAGTCCATTTCTGAGCCTCCCTCCCATCAGTGAGGTGGGAAAGTTTACCTCAGATGAGAAGGTCATGAGGGAAAAACTTGCCAAGCAGTAATCTAATTTATCATAATGGCCAGGATCGTAGGGGTGATTATCTAACATTGTTTTGTGTTATGTACAGTTATTGGCTCCTTTAATCACCCTGCCTTCAGTCCTGCCTCTCAGCTTGTTCACTCTGTCCCACAGATAACCAGGTCTTGGAAGAATCACGTCTAGGTTAAGGGCGAGTAGATTCCAGGCGAGGCTTCAAGGCCTTCTCCTGGAAAGTGGGGTGTTTCGTGGGTGTTCCGGGTACTCGCTACCCTTTTCCTTTCCTTTTCTCTATAGTTTGTTCCAAAAAGAATTCCCGGCGTTGCCAGAAATTTGCCTCCTAGAAGCGAGGGGTTAACTCATCATGTACAGCAAACCTCTAGAGACAGAGGTTAATCCATCTGGTCACAGTAAGTGGGTCATGCATTACAACAGCAACTCTAGATTTTCAGATTCTAATCTTTTATCTTCCATCAGCCCACAGAACAGCCAGGGGCACACTGCCTAATCTCTGGGTGCCTGTGGGTGGAGCCAGTGGAGGAGGTAGCCGCGAGGGCCCGAGGCGATGGTGGTGGTAGTCCCATATCAAATAAAAGTATTTTCAGCTACTTTGAAATCATATTACTATGAAATTCTCCTAATTCCTGATTTGTAATCATTCTGCCTAAACTGCATTGAAATTTACTTCACCTCACTTAGTGCAGTTGATGGAGAAAGGACTTGTTAAAAAGATTAGTGTTATGAACCTACTGAAAAAAAGTACATTATAAAAATTAGAACATTTATTTGCGATATAATCAATGCTAATTATAATTACAGCTGATTTCAAGTGTGCTTGATCTTTTCACAAAGTCCTGGTGGACTTTAAATTGACAATCTCCATAATGAAATAAGAGTAATAAAGTGGTTTTTATTTAAATATGTTCTACAATAAATATGTTCTTAATTCGAAATTTGTTGGTAACTAAATCACATGGGTGAGATTTGACCACGTTGACGAAATTGCATGTTTTTCTGAAGCGTGGAAGGCACTGCCAGTCTCAGGTGCTTTTGACACGAAATGTCTCAGCAAGTGATGTGTTCGCATCATTCTTTCCCTTCTCTCTCTCTCTCTCTTTTTTTATATAAAGCCTAAATGTGGTAAATGTAATGTAATCTAAGCAAGAGAGAAGGATGAAGTCGCTACTATCTATAAGTGCCTCCCCGTCTGCTTTAGTTAAAGGTGTCATTTAACAATATATTCTCTGTAGCCTTTTCCAGTTTCTTACAGGAAGAGAAAAGAATTCTGTAATAACTACAGTTATGTTTAATTCAGTGGGAAATCCCAGCCTGCTGAGGGGTGTCCAATCCTGTCTTCCCCCAACAGAGGGGAAAAAAGTAGCCTTGGTACCCAGAAACTATCATCTCTATTTCTAGCCATTCTTCCTCTCTCCTTGACTTCGCTGTGGAATCACCAGCTCTCTGCCTGTCACATTCCCAGCCTTAAAGACCCAAGGATGAGGCAGAGATGTGGCTGCTATTTCCACTAT
>NW_011897472.1:3075-3695 GCF_000151845.1 Pteropus vampyrus | reverse complement strand
GGCCATTCACCTGATGCTCAGAAAGCCCCAAGAATACCTCTCGGCCAAGGCTCCGGGAGCCAAAGTCCACGGCCACTGAGTCCTGCAAAGTGTCCGGGGAAGCAGACAGACAGATGCACGGAGGATGGGCACAGAGCATGCCAGACCCCGTCCACCTTTACCCATGGGAGATGACTCTTCTCGCCCCCCACAAGACCGCCATTGTCTCAGGATTTCTGGTTCCTCCAGTGGCACGTGGGCTTGAGGTCTTGCTTTGTCCTTCACCAGCTGTGTGACTTTGGTTAACCCCTTCCCCTCCTGGGACATCAGACTTCCAACTCTACAGTGAGGAGTCCTTTTAGGGGGTGGCACTGTGTGGTTCTGTGACTCTCTTGGTCTTCGTCAACCTTCAAAGCCAACGATGCCCTCACAAGGATGCTCCTCGGCATCCCCCAACTGTCCACCCTGCCCCTCCCCTGGAAGGCCCCTACACTGGCCAGCTTTCTACCTCCTGCCCGCCCACCTCTCAAACCTTAGCTGTCCCGTCCCCAAGGCCTTGCCAAGTAGCTAACCAACCATTCAGACAACCTAGGATGACCAGAGGGGAGGGGGGACAGGAGGCCAGAGCAGCCTGGTGCACC
>NW_011897472.1:0-1115 GCF_000151845.1 Pteropus vampyrus | reverse complement strand
ACACCACCCCACACACCTAGGAGAGAGGCGACTTCAGACCAAGCATTCTCTCGGTGCCTCAGTTGTCCTAGTGGTAAAACTGGGGAGTTGGAGTGCGATATTCAGGTGCTGGGGAGAATTGTGTTCCATGAACAGTTCTGAGGGGGCCCAGGTGGGGTCAAGGGGTCTAAGCGAGTCATCCTGTGGGTCCCCCACCTCCCTCCAAATGAGCTTCTCTGCTCGCTTCTGTCTCACTCACTGGGCTTCCGGCAAAACCTCCAGGCTCGTTTGAAGGTTCTGCTGATTAAAACATACAATTTAATAGCCGCAGGTCCAGGGGGGTCTCTGCTCCTTCCTCCGACCTCCCTGAATCTGTGATACCAACCAGACTTGACGAGCTCCACTAAGAGATCATTTCATTCTACCCAGCTTTCATGAGACGACGAACTCACGAGTGTGACCACCGATCAGCCACCAAGAACCCATGGAACACCTACTCTGCATTCCCATCCAGCAGAACGCAACACCCGCTTGTCCCCCTAAAGATATCTAAGGGATATCGCACTCATGGAGGACATGATGAATTGCCTTCTGCTTTCTAAATCAGAAAGAGAAGACCACTTGTCACAGGCCTGAGGGACAGCTCACCCATTTCCACCTGTCTGTGCCTCCTCCCTCTGGCCATAAGCAGGACCAGGAGCCCAGCTCCTCCTGTCCTGGCTCTTCTGAGGGCCCGAAGAGGAAATCTCATCACAGCTGGCCCCCAACCACCCTTCCTTCCTCCTAGAAGGACAGCTGGCCCCGCGCCGGGGGGGGAGGCTCCCCGCAGAGCTTTCCTGGCTTCTTGGCAGTGATGCGCCAGCATGAGATTAGGCTTTTATCTGTATGCCCTCCCAAAGGGAGGGAGGAAGTCCGGGTCCTGGAAAGGCAGAGCCACAGAAGGGCACATGTGGGAGGGGGCAGCAGCCCACCAACCCCTGAAAGGAATCTTCCAGGTGGACAATTTGTCCCTCCTTTTCTAACCGTGCCTCCCCATCTTCTCTGTCTGGTGAACGAACTCCTACTCGTCCTTCAAAACCCATCTCCGATGTCGCTCCTTCTTCAAAGCTTTTCTGAGCTTCCGTCTCCCTCGGTTC
>NW_011897471.1:2774-4309 GCF_000151845.1 Pteropus vampyrus | reverse complement strand
CGACAAAGGCCGTTTATTTAATATTATCCTTACTTACCATGATGACCTCTATGACAAAGCTTAACAGCGGACCCTGTACACATGTGTAGCATCCTCATTAACTTCATTAGTTCCCCTTTAGGGGGACAGTCAGCTAGGATGGCTTTGGGTCTCAGCAATCCTCAAGAGTCAATTTGGGAGCCACAGGTGTCTGCGGTAGGGTGCAGGAAATCTGGGCTGGCAGAGACCTAGTCTGGCGGCTAGATGTGCGGGCAGAAACTTCCTTGGGGAAGGCAAACAAGTGCTAACTCAGAGAGGCAACAAATACCTGCTCTCAGTGCATGGACACACACATACACACACACACTTCCGCCCTATGGACACACACACACACACACACACACACACTTCCACCCCATGGACACACACATACACACACTTCCGCCCCATGGATACACACATACACACACATACACACACACACTTCCGCCCCATGCACACACACACACACACACACACACACACACACACACACTTCCGCCCACCAGGGCCCTGCCAGGCAGATCTAGCAAATGAGGAACCTCTAGAGGGTGGATTTGCAGGCGCCTCCTGGGGCACCATCTGCAGCGACCCTCCCATCATTAATACCCCATGCAGCTGAGCACATGCTTTTTATTGGGATGAGTATAAATAAACAGCAACAGGAGCCTTGAAAGAAATGACCCCCAGAGGAAACCCGATCCTCAGGCAATTAGAGCACTTCTGTTCAGATAATTGCCTGCTTAAATGGTGAGCTGGGTGCCAATCCTAAAAGGGCACCAACGCTGGCCACCCCAGGCTGATCGCAGCCCCTAACCCTGCCATGCACTGCAAGATGGCGCTCCAGCAGGCATCTCTGCCTTGGTCTGCTGCATGCTGAAGGGACCCAGACAGTGTCCAGGCATAAACAGCACCTATGCCATTTCCAGTGAAATGGGGGTGAGTGTGGCTGGAGCAGGGATTCTCACCTGGAGCACGTGGAGGGGAAATTTTACCCACTGAGGACAATTAGCAAAGTGTGGGGATATTTTTTATTGTTCCAACTGGCATTTACCGGGTAGAGGCCAAGGAAGCTGCTAAACAGCCTGCAATGCCCAGGACAGCGGCCACCATAGAGAATTGTCAGCTCAGATGTCAACAAGGCTGAGGCTGAGAAGCTCTGGTCTAGGGCAAGGAGACAGCTGCAGGGATCCAAACACCTACTATGGGCCACTTTGTAAAATGTAGAGCTCAATCACTGAATCCTCAAAACATCATTACGAGGTTTAATTACCATCCTCTTTTTATAGGTAGGGAAACCAAAACTTAAATTGGTGTTTAAAAGTTTTTAAGGAACTTGCCCAAGATTTCTCTGCTAGTCAACACAGAGCCAGATTTCAAAGCTGAACTGATGCCACAAAGCCTCCAAGTTGAACCATCGCTCACGGTTAGAAAGTCCCAGTCTTGTGCCAGTTACTCTCACATAATCATCCTCTGGACCCACAGGAAGTGTGGGATGGTGAGAGAAGCAGGGCCTT
>NW_011897471.1:0-404 GCF_000151845.1 Pteropus vampyrus | reverse complement strand
TCTCAGAAAAATTCTGTGAGGATTCATTCCAAAGGCAAGGAGAGAGTGAGTAACAGTGGTGTACCGCAGGCCCCCAACCCATGTGGCTGAACCAAGACGGGAAGTGGAACCTGAAAGTTCTTTTTCTGAGTCTCTCTCTTATTTTTTTTAAAATAAGTTAAACCTATTTATTTAAATATTACTTGTGTTCCAGGCTCTATTTTTAGTCTAGGGATAAAAACAGGGGTCACGGTAATTATAATCAAAAGGTATTTCTCTATCCTTGATGCCGTCTACCATTGAGTAGACTCTAGCTCATCTTTAAACACTTCCTGCTGTTCTAGCACTACTACTTCCGTTAATAATTGTAATAATAATAATAATAATAACAATAATAATAGCTATTAGTTAAAATCACCATACAT
>NW_011897470.1:4443-4925 GCF_000151845.1 Pteropus vampyrus | reverse complement strand
ATCCAACTTTCTAATCTGTGATAACTGATTTTTTATTTTACTTAATTTTTATTAATTAGTATTAAAATACCCACACAGACTAATAACTACCAATTAAACAGCACAAATCAAGGCTAATCTTTTACATGTAATACTCTTAATAAGTGATTGGTGATAGTGATAGAAAGTTACTTCTTGTTTGTAGTTAAATACTTCATTTTTTCATATATTTCTCATATGACATTAGTAGTAATGTCTACTAAAAAGAACTGTTAATATTTTATTTAAATTAATAAATAAACTAATGGTAATATGTCTGGGTTTCCCTTTATATCACTCCTCACTATTAAAAATAATAAAACAAGAAACATGAATATAGGATTTTGAAAATTTTTTTTCTGAAAAAAACATGCTTTAAACAAATGTTAATATTTAATTATAGTATTTATCATGTCTATTGAAAATAATTATAATATACTGACCTATATATTGAACATAAAACA
>NW_011897470.1:0-2523 GCF_000151845.1 Pteropus vampyrus | reverse complement strand
TTCCTACTTCTGCCATTTTCTCCAACTCCTTCAGCTTAAAATAGTCAATATACCAATGTTCTATATTTCAGAATAGCAAGTTCTAAATTCCATCAGTAGAACTGAAATCTCTACAGGAGAGGTTAAAAGCAAAAGTGACTGATAAGGATTGAATTAGTGTTATGGAATAAAATCCTAAATAACATTCCCAGAATGCTGACCAAAGGGAGAAAATAATAAATATGATAGTATATTATCTGAGGAATATGGAGAAATGATAATAGAGGTTAAACCTTGGAATTACAGGCATTCATGAGAAAGAAACAGGAATGATTGGATAAAATGTTAAAAGTACTTAAAGGAAAATTTCTGCCCAAAATAAACAGACTTGAGAACAAAAAGTGAAAGGACTTCTCTGAGGTGCAAGGAAAATTAGAAAGATTCATAGCAATTAAAATTCTGTCTTTCTTTATCTGATCACTGAACGGATGGGAAAATATCTGATTTGGGTGGTGAAATTAAAACTAGAACATAAAACAAATTTAAAAAAATTATCTAAGAAGTAGAAATATTAAGCTGGCCTCTAACTTCTCAGCAACACCAACAATCAGATAAGAATGAAAGGAATGAAGAATCAATTTAAAAAGGGAAAGTTTATCTCAACATTAATAAAAGATTATTATTCAAAGACTCAAAAAACATACTTATATATAACTCTTAAAATGTCACTTTAATATATATTCTGGCTTCTCTTGTAATAAATCAAAAATCAGACATGAAGTTAGAGAAAGTTCCATATCCATCATGTATAAAAAACTGTGGCAGAAGCAAATTTGAAAAAGACATTGCTCTCAATGAATTTTATATTCTATCCAAAGCAAGCTATATGTAATCAATTAAGGACAAAAATAGCACTGTAATAAAGAACACAATTGTGTGACTTAGAATGAGGCTATGCTTAATATCCACTACAGGGAGTAGGAAAATCCTACTGAGTTACTGGCATTTATGTTGGACCTTAAAAAATCATTTGCAAGTTCTAAATGCTGGAGAGGTTATTTTGAAGAAAGAATGTAAGAAGAAAATGTGCAAAAAGTTTTGGGAGGCTTAGGAAAAGCACTAAAATTTAAGTATAAAAAAGAGTAAATTATATACAAGAATTTAGAGTCAGATTATGGAGGCCTTGAGTGCCAGCTTTTTCAAAAGTAATGGGGAACCATTGAGGAACCACTGAAGTTTAGTGATATGCTATTATTCATGACTTCATAAGATAAATCTCATGAAAGTGTTAATGATATATTTGCTAGATTAGCTGTTAGAAAAACGTGAGATCTATTTACAAATTATTGTAGATTTATAGAAAAGAAATCATAAGAAACTGAACTCAGGCATTCCCAGTGGAAATAAAATGAGTAGAATACATTGGAGAAAGATGATAGAGGCAGAATTGATAAAAACTGGTGATTGTTTGGTTGTGGAGATGCAGGAGATAAATGACTATAACATTTTCAATTCACATTAAAGTAAGGATGGTCTTTTTAGATTGCTATTTGGGTTCTTCAGCTTTGTAAAAGTTATTTTTAAAAAGGAATAAGTAACAAATGGTTGTTTAGAGTAAATTTTTCTTGTAAAATGAATCATTTACATCTTATATTGAAGATTTCTTCAAAAAAGATGTGAAGGAAGTACTTAGGCTTTATAAACAATATCCTACTGGCTTTTCTGTCAACTACAACTAGGAGTTCTATGCCATAATAGTTTATAGACTGTAACCTATTTGCTATATAATGATGCCAAAATGCCTGCATAATATGTCTATCCGTCTACCTACTTACCTACCTATCTATAATACATTATATTATTGCTTATAACTTAACAATTTAGAAAAATCACACTCATTAAGTACATTTTTATATTAATATTCACTAAAAGACGTTTGCTATGTCTGCACTCATAGTGAAAATGAAATGAAGTGGAAGTAACTGAGAAACAAGCTAGGTTCTTGGTTACTGGCCACACTTTGAGACCCAAGCCTGAAAAGTTTTGACTGTAGTGTTTGGAGGTGCCTGGGATTGGGGAGCAGGGGAAGAGCAACAGCTATCACAAGCTTTTCTTTTCCTTCCTTTATAACACACCCTACTTTTTAATCCAGTCTCCAGCACTTTTTAAATTTTAATTAATGATAATTAAAGTCGAACTTTAAAGTGTTATAATATCAATTAATTTTATCTATAAATTAAAAGAAAGATTGAGATTCTTTTGAATTTTTAAATGATAACTATAATATTTTATATGCATTGACGATTTCTCCATTTCACCCATTATATTAAGGTAATTCTTCTGAGATTCTGATTAAAAGGAATATGTCATGTGGAAGATAAAATAAAACATGTTAACTTAAAAAATAAAAAAGCACATTTTTAAGGCACTTTACAATTTCTTTGTTGTTAAAATACGTGCTATTTTAGCAACACAGAGCATAAGAACAACATTCAAGTGGAAGAAGTAAATAATACCTGAATCCAAAATGAAGGTAAATGTGTT
>NW_011897469.1:3404-6026 GCF_000151845.1 Pteropus vampyrus | reverse complement strand
CCTATGTACTTCCAAGTCTTACAAGCTTATTTCACAGAGTCATAAAGAAAAACTTAAGCTAGAGCTGGTTTTACTCCCACTACCACTTTGGCTTTCTGCCCTAATCGCCCATAAACAACAGGACACATATTTTGAGCCTCTCGTCGTTAAGAACGTCAGCAGCAGATAATTATGAAGTTAAGCCAGAGAGTAAAAGCTCCTCTCGCAAGTTTATTAAAGCCGTAATGTGAGAGATAAAAGTCAAATTCACTAAATATTGGATTAACACCATTATTGCATGACAAGTATAACTGACTTTGTTTTTTAGGAGTCCTCGATTTCTCCTTAGATTTTTAAGCATTCGAGGCTGTAAAAACTTTCTTCTGACAGTATTTGACAAAGAATTTGTTCAGCTAAAATCTAACATTAGAGAAACTTTTAAGAACATTAAGGTACCTCAAGCAAATCAACTACACAATTCTTTAAAAGTATTTATGACAACTATATGCAAACATGAAAAAGTCCTAGATTGTGTTAAATGCAAAAAACAAAGACTGTAAGTTGTTCATTTGGGCGGGGGGGCTGCATTTAAAATGTAAAAATATTGTCCATTGTGATCATGAGCATATAAAATATTTCTGCCCATAAAAAAGGCACGATATGTAAAATATGAAAATAGTTGAGCTTGAGTGACTGGAACTCTGAGTAATTTTAAAAATTAAAAAAAAATTAACATGGCTGTTCTATCTTTTCAATTACACAAAGCTTTTTAAACAAACTCCCTATCTTCTCCTTAATGTATTTTCTTGGAAATTTGGTGAAGATCTCACAAGCTGGTTCACTGCCCATTTGGTGGGTACAGCTATACTAGACGCTAGCGCATAAAAACAAGGAACCGCTCTACTGAGATGTGAAAATATGCCCTCTCCGATTTTGCGGTTAAGTCACCTGACTGGCCTAGGTTGATTCCTTTTGCTTCTAACTCTGCCTTGATATCTTACTTCAAACGATCAAGTCAGAGAGTATTTTTACTGACTGTCTTAACAATCATGCTATACTTTGCCCTTAAACTTGAGATAAGAGATTCAGACATGAATAAGCAATGGACATAGTCGAAAGAAGTAAAGCTTGAATGTGTCTGCATAAAATCTATTCTGGACAACTAAATATCAAGAACTTTTTAGAATTTTGTTTCAGAAATAAAAAAATTTTGCACCTTACATTTTACAACATTTAATTTATTGATGAACCAAGAGAAATACTAGAGAAAGTAAATGGCCAAAGGCTTCTAAAATGTTTGAGCTTTTTCTAAAAAACAGCAAATCTGGTTAACAATTTAAAAAGTGCAGAATTATTTATCTCAATTACTTTTAATGTTAACTTATATGAAAAATGAGATAACCCCATAAATAGAAAAAATTCCTTCCTTTTGGAAAGCAATTTCACTGGTAATGTGCATCTAAAGACATAAAAATGTTCATATTCTTTTAACTCAAAATGGCATTACTGAGAATTTATCCTAAGAAAATCATTAAAATGTGAGCTCCACGAGGGCACAAACTTTGCAGTGGCAATGGAGACCGCTCTCACGTCTTTGAAAGAATAAATGAAATAGGCCTGAACAGAGAAAAAGTTAGGAACAAACACATTCATCTCTATTTAGATTGGTTCTAAATTTGTTTATATAAAAAAAAAAAGCCCACAATAGGGGATGAATGGTCAAGAAAATCACAGCAGAACAATCTGATTCACTCTAAAGCATTTATTTAAAATTGTAAATGTGAAGAATAAAATATTTTGGAAATGTCTGTGCCAATGCTATGTTAAAAGTGAATTATAAAAACGTAACTTCATCATTCATCATTAGAGAACTGCAAATCAAAACAAGATAGCGATACACAGCTGTCTCGACGGTTAAATTTAAAAAAAGGGTAAAGCAAGTACGGTGAGGACCTGAAGCAACAGCAACTCGTCCGCCCTGAGCAGGTGCAGCCACTTTGGAAGACAGTTTGACAGTTTCTTAAAAAACTAAGCACAGTCTCACCGTAAGATCCAGCAATCACATTCCTAGGTGTTTGCGCAGGTGAGCTAAAAACGTATTTGCACAAAAACCTGCACATAAGATGTTTGTACCAGCTCTAGCAGCCAACCGAAATGAACCAAGTTGTCCTTCATAAGTGAAGGGATGAACAAACTGTGGTACATCCTGACAATGGAATATTATTTGGCTATAAAAAATAGATGAGTTATCAAGCCACAGCGGACACGGGAGAACTTTAAATCCATGTTGCTAAGAAGCCAATCTGAAAAGGCTGCATATCATACGATTCCAATGATATGATATTCCATAAAATGCAAAGATCAGTGTGTTGCCCGGGGCTCGGAGGGAGGGAGGGAGGGACAAATAAATGAAGCACGGGGCATTCTTAGGACAGTGAAACTATTCTGTATGACGCTATGATGGTACATAACACATTCGTCACAACCTAGAGAACTTTACAACGCAAAGAGCAAATCTTAATGTACGTGAATTTTTACAAAATCAGTTAGTAAGCTGGGGGAATCTAGCTGTGATAAGAGACTCTAGCTGTATTTCAAACATATTTCAAACGACCTCGCTGGGGGGAGTGTGGGGCGGGGGTT
>NW_011897469.1:0-2249 GCF_000151845.1 Pteropus vampyrus | reverse complement strand
TCCTCAGTCTCCAAATTTTCTCTAACATATTTATATTACTTTTATAATTGAAAAAAATGGATGTTACACCACTACACACCTATTAGGATGCCAAAAGCCAGAACACTGACACCACCAAACACTGGCGAGGATAAGGATTAAGAGGAACTCTCATTCATCGCTGGTGGGAATGCAGAATGGTGCAGCTGCTTTTAAAAGACAGTATGGCAGTTTCTTACAAAACTAACAATCTTTTACCACCTGATCCAGAAATTGTGCTCCATGATACTACCCAAAGGAGTTGAAAAACTTATGTCCTCACAAAAACCTGCGCGCAGATGTTTACAGCATCTTTATTCATAATTGCCAAAACCTAGAGGCGACCAAGATGTTCTCAGCCGAGGAATGGATAAATGAACGGTGGCAGATTCAGACAACGGAATGTATTCAGCACTAGAAAGAAATGAGCTATCAGCTATAAAAAGACATGAAGGAGATTCAAGCGCATGTCACCCGGTGAAAGACAGCAGCCTGAAAAGGCTGCATACTTTACGATTCCAACTACATGACAATCTGGAAGAGGCAAAACTAGAGAGACGGTAAAAAGATCAGCAGTTGCCAGGGTTTGGGGGGAAAGAGGACTGAATAAGCAAAGCACTGAGGATTTTTAGGGCAGTGACACTCACTACTCTGTATACTATAATGGTAGACACGTGTCATTATAAATTTGTCCAAACCCATTAAATGTACAACACCAAGAGGGAAGCCTAATGGAAACTATGAACTCTGGGTGACAATGATGTGTCAATGTAGGTTCATCACTGGTAACAAGTGTACCTCTCCAGTGGGGGATGTTGATAGTGGGGGAGGGTACACACGGGGGATGGGGGGCAGGCAGTATATGGGAAACCTCTGTACCTTCCACTCGATTTTTCTGTGAACCTAAAACTACTCATTAAATTTTTAATGAATTTAAAAAATTAAGAATGAAATCTCAAAAACTATATATATCAAAGTGGATCCACCAAAGTGGATCACTAGGAACCTATCACAATTCCTTAGTGAATAATTCAAAACAAGATGGAGTGAGCTATTCCATTTTCTGCCATGAAAATCAAACTAAGATCTGAAGTCTCCTAATCAGAAAAATGCCATAGTTTTAGATGGTTAAATCATATTCTATTTTCGCTTAGGAAGCTAGATCCTCAAAATAATTTCACTAATTGTCACTTATTCTTATTTCTTTCCCTGCACACCAAAAAACAAAACAAAACAAGAAACTAGCTGGCTCTCTTCAGTTATAATTTCATGTGACCATTTTCCAGCCTGAGCAAACGACATACAATTGAGCAGAAAAGTATGGCATCAGAGTTATAGGGTCTCAAAATTACAATCAGTTTGCTTTGTCTTCTTGATTTTTAAGGCCACTGTCATGTGATGCAATAATTCTGACAGATTATTCTTCACCAGGAAAAAATAATGTAAAGAGTCTTGACTCAAACTGTAACCGAACATAAAAACAAAAAACTTCATTCTATTCTAAGCTTCACCTTTAGTAAATGAGGGGAAAATAACAAATGTTGAGTACATGTAGACCAAATTAAATGATTTCCAGCCTTAGTTCACAAATCTTTTGGTGCCTCTTTTAATATTTATACCAATATTTGAAAGCACCTACAGCTAAACTTTTAACACTGGGCAAAAGAGGACATTTGTAACAATAAAGCGTGGCCTTGGCGTGGCTGAGAAAGTGCACAGTGTGTCCACGAGCATCTGGTCTTCCCAAAGAGAGAAAAACGAATAATTCGACAAATAAGCTGCTTCCCATCACCGAGACTTTTTATCCTTGGCTGGGTGCTCTACTGACAAGCAACGCTCCCCGAGGCAGGACAAGTACAAAGAAGGCTCGTCTGTCTTTCAACCTTAATTCCTCCTGCCAGAAGTAACAGGGTTTATTACTGGAGATGGAGGAACAGAGTCCCCAGAGCTTCTAATTCCAAGGCGATAAATTTACAAATACAATCTGTGCTGGTAGATTTATTTCTGAATAAATGAATCACACTTGTCATTCAGGAAAAAGGTATAATAAGGCTTAAGGCTTTAAAATATTTTTTAAATATATATAAAATTATAATCAAGCTATTCAGAAAAAAAGTTCATTACCTGATAATTACCTGTAAAGCCAATGTACCCCCACCTGTCACCAAGAATAAAAACTTGTTCACTTTTCTGTTCATTTCCCTCCTGATATAATACAAAATTCTAGTCTT
>NW_011897468.1:0-5740 GCF_000151845.1 Pteropus vampyrus | reverse complement strand
CTCAGACTCAAACAGAAATTTTGATTTCCACGTATTTTTCAGCCCTGCCCCAAATATCTGGTTGCTCATGCCAAACATTTTGTTGTTATTCGCAATGCCTCCCTTTTGATCCTTCGTATCTAATACATTACTAAACCTATAAGATATACCCCAAATCCATCTACCTCTCTCTAGCTCCATTATAGCCACTTTAGACCAAGTCAACACCAACTCCAACCTTTGTAAATGCAAAATCTTTCTGAGGAAACCGCTTTAACCTCCACTCCCCTGCAATCTATTCCCCACACACAACCAAAGCACTCTTTTTTAAAAAACATAAATCATGTCATCTGCTACAGATTGCATGTTTGTGTTCCCTCAAAAGTCACATGTTGAAACCTAATGCTCAATGATATGATATTAGGAGGTGGGGCCTTTGGGAGGTGCTTCGGTCATGAGGGTACATCGCTCATGAATCGGATTAGTGCTCTTATAAAAGAGACTCCACGGAGCTCCATCGTCCCCACAGTCAGAGGCCCATCTCTGAACCAGGAAGCGGGCCTCACTGGACACCAAATCCGCTGGCATTCTGGTCTTAGACTTTCCAGCCTCCAGAACCATGAGAAATAAATATGCTGTTTATAAGCCCCTGTTTATAGGATTTTTAAATATATATATATATAGCAGGCTGAACGGACTGAGACATCATTATTTTCCTACAGAGGGCCCTTCACTTTTTTCCCATCACGCTTAGATCGAAAAAAGTTTCAAATGGGCAATTGAAACTTGTACATCTTAACTTGGCACCCATGACCCGACATGATGTGGCCCCTAACCACCTCTCAAACCTCTTACCACATAGGATCCCTGTCCTCTATACTCCAGGTACACTGGCCTTCTTCCTGTTTCTCAAATATGACATATTCATTTGGTTTTAGGGTTATAACACTAGCTGTTCCTTCCCTTGGTTGCTGCTTACAGATCCTCCTCAGGGAGCCTTTGCCTGAGTATCCAACACCAATTAACCGACCGTGGCTACCTGGTCTACTCCAGCACACATATCTCTCAGGGCATTTAGACTACTGGACATTTCCTGCTCTTTAGGTCCATTTACTATGATGTCACAAATATAGTGAACCAGTGTGACATTCTACTGGTTCAAACAATCAAAACCCCTCCAGACTATACTGTAGCGGAGAGTAGGGGCGTTAATGTAGCTCTGGGGACAACTGAATATGGACTGCTGTCCTTAGTGAATGTGTTTGCTTCTAATTCTTTTCTATGATGGAGATTAAAAGAATATATGTTTCAGGTCAGTAGCCCATACCAAATGCCAGAGGCTGTTTTGATGTCTTCTAGTAAATGTATCGCATCCTGTATAGCTGTAATTGGGCTCCTTCGTTTATGTTTACAGTAACCCACCATCTTCCACCATAATCATCTCTTTCTGTTCAGATGTCAGAATGGCGACTTGAATGGGAATAGGATGAGGACGACTAGCCCTGCATCTCCTAACATCTATCATTCCACTAGAGTCAGTATTGCTCTTGATTTATTATTATCTTGCTGGGGTGGAGTGCAGTTTCAGAGGCATGTACTCTCCCTTCCCCACTATAATGACTCCTGCTTCACAGATCATGAAATGAACATGAAATTTCTGCGAGCCACTAAGTATATGCATCTCAATTATGCATTCAGGTCCCAGAGAAGTGACCACATTGGATCTACTGTGAAGTGGATCAGAACTCAACTTATTCCTAGCTCCCCTAGGCCTCCACTCTAATTAGGTAGTCAAGTTGATGTTTGGGGTTTCCTGGAAACGTACCAGTTCAGATCTCATATTTAACAGCCCTCAAAAGAGCTAGGTAAGCCTTACTCTCTGGTATTCAGTACTCTGAATAATGGTCCTTTTGGAGAAAGATTGGGGAACACAACTGTGTATATATTATTTCCTAAGGGAACCTGGCTTCGCCTTTGATCAGTGAGCTCTGGATATGAGAATTGGCTCAAGTCTGGAAACTGGGTGAGGGATCATGATTTTTCCTTCTGGAAGCTGACATCAGCCTTCTGCTTATCTGCTCTCAATATTGTTGGGTTAAGTCAAGAAAAATCCTCATTTTCTACCCATCCATCTCATCATTTTGCTACAGATCCCTGTGGGTGAGGACCATGGAGTCACCCTTGTGGCTTTGCTGCCCATTATATAAGCACATCTACCTTCACTTTGATAGATTTTTAACTCCTGGCCCCTGTTATTCCAGAATTATGTCATGCTGGTTAATATTAGGGACAGTTTCATAGCAGTGTCCCTTACTATTACCTCTGCCAACAGAGGATAACCAACACTGAGCTTTGAGGAATCATGGGACTCCTTTCACCAGCACATTTCTTACTGCATTAACGCAGGCCGTCCTCGGGTCCTTCATAGGTCACACAATCAGTCGATGGGGTCTCAGATTTCTATAATAAATCTATTTTATCATTGGCTACTTCTTTGCACCTTTTGGCCCCTTTTTGGTACTTTACCAAGGCAGTCCCAGCATCTCTCCTCATTTACTGTAGACCATATTTGTGTGTGTGTGTGTGTGTGTGTGTGTGTGTGTGTGTGTGTGTGTGTGTGTGTTTTCAAGATTAAAGGAGCCAAAAAGCAGCATATTAGGATGACTTCAGGTGTCTTTTCAGGATGCTAAGTTCTCAGTTACAAGTTAATGTCCCCATATTGACAAAATCTCTCTTATCCAGTCACATTCAACTATCACCCTTACTTCCCCCCATTGCACTAGTCCCTTAGGATGCATTCCCAGATATGTATTTTCAGTTTGCAGTGGTGCATATTAACCAGGTGAATAATCTTTTGTCTCCTAATGATGGCTCTTTGAAAAGGATCAATAAAATTAATAAACCTCTGGCTAGCCTCATCAGGAAAAAAAAGGTGAGAAGACACAAATTACCAAAATTAAGCATGAAAAAGAGAATATGAGTACGGATCCTAGAAATAATAAAGAATAATAAGGAAATATAATGAGCCACTTAATGCCAATAAATTTGACAAATTAGATGAAATGCAAAAATTTTATGAGACACACAAACTACCATAGCTTATTCAAGAAAAAAAAATGCATCACACAAATAGTTCTATATCTATTAAAGAAATTAAATTTATGGTTAAAAACCTTGCCACAAAAACAAACATTCCAGGCCAGGATGGTTTCTCCGGTGAATTCTATCAAACATTTAAGGAAGAAATAATACCAATTCTCCACCAACTCTTCCAGAAAATGTGAGTGGAGGCAACACTTTCCAATTCATTTCATGTGGCTAATATTATCCTGATTTAAAAAATAATAATAAAACAAATATATTTAAAGAAAGAAAACTACAGACCAATATCCCTGAAAGAGTCACTCTAAAATTCCTCCTACCTCTGGATGTTCCATTCACCTGACCCAGTTTGAGTTGAATTTTCTAGCTTTTGCCTCTGAAGGCAATGCAGATGCTGAAACCATAAGAGACCCAGAGAGGTATCATAAGGGAAACATATTTCCAAGGGCCTGATGGAACTGTTCTCCTTTCTTCCTGAAGATTTCCTGAAGAAAGCCCCTCCTTTCTTCAACAGCAGGTTTGGGGGGAACGGCTCAGGCACCCTGCACCCCAGCTGCATGTTGGGCCGGCTACAATGCTTGTTTATTAGTGAAATGCATCTGATCAGAGAGGCTTGCCTGACAAGTTCATTACATATCAATTTAATTAGCTGATTTACATTTAATTTACATTTCAATTAATGTCTTTAGCGACAAAACGCCGCCTTAATAGGGTAATTGCCTGTTAGGCAATATGTAAAAGAATAAATAGTCACATTCTGAGGAAGAATTCCTATTTCCAATTTTTTTTATTACCATAAATAACTGAAATAATTATTGCTCTTAAGGGCTACGTCCTCATTTCCTTCTGGGCCTAATTATAAAGACTTACTACCTCATTAAGCAAAATGGTTTTGGAGTCACAGAAACATTACTCGAATCGTGACTCATTAGTTTCAACAAAAAGGGAAAAACTGTGATAGTGGTCACATTTAGGGGACTGGGGGTTTTGACAGTTAACACAGGAAACATTGTCTTCTCTGAGCCACAATGACAGGATAGCAGAAGGTGTCTGTTCCGTACGCCTGTTGAGGTACTGGTCTAGAGGTTGCTCAAATAGCCTCTTTTAAGTATTTCTGGAGATGAGGAGCTCGCTACCTCTTGAGGCAGACTTCTTAGAGCTCTGGATTTTAAAAGTTCCTTCTGACATTAAGTTAAAATCTGTGCCCTTCCTTGAATCAATTGTGGTAGGTGCCTGCTAGAGAAGATGTTTTGCCAGGGAGTATATATAATTATAAGATAACCATAATTGTGTAATAAGAGACACTGACCTCCCAGAATAGGCAGGAATAAAAATGAGTTGGAAACTGTGGAAAGGAGGTCAAATGGTTTGAGAAAAGAGGAAAATGAGACCCTGAATTTTGGAGAGTTCAAGAAGAAAAGGTGCCATTCATCCAAGGTGAATATTGGGGACAGAGGTTTGGGTGCAAGGAGTCACAGTACGAATATGGCCAGCTCGTTCCTTGAAAGGAGGCTGGGTGTTTAAGCTGAAAAAGCAAGTACTGAGAATTGAAAACGTTAGGACCAAAGTACGGGGTTCCTTTAGGCTAGGGTTATCCTTCCTCAAAGAACCGGGTCAATCTTTACTGTCAACTGCAGCTGGCCTGCAGCATCTTTTGTACTCTGTTGGGCTTCCTTCAACAGTGCCACCACGTGGGAGTAAGACGCAACAGCAGGGGTGGAACACCCCATGCTCTGTTCCGTCTCCATTTGGCTGTGAAAGCCTAATAGACTCATGTTTGGATTTGATTCTTAAAACAATCAGACGAATGAAGGAGGACTTAGGAAAGAGATACTGGACTTCCAGAAATCAACTTTTCTAAGGGGTGAGGGAAAGGAGACTTTGGTTATTTAACTAGAAAAAAGTTACTGTATTTGCACCATAATAGTTTGGAGATGTTCATTCCAATCAGCTGGTCCTAGCTTTCCCCTTTCTCCCACTCAGACCCAGTTTGCTCTAGTAAGCCCCTCAGAAATTAAACGATAGCATTTAGTTCGCTCATTCCACCTTTGCTCACTCCCGAATCACATTTCCAAGGTAAGTCATCAATCCCCTCTTAACCACGTTTTTTGCTTGTTGTTTTGTTTTTGTTTTAGGGAAAGGTTCTTAGATCCCTTGACATCTTAGGATTTGCTGATAGTCTAACCAGCAGATCACCAAATCTGAAGGCAGACTCCAGAATCAGTCAACACAATGCGGGGTGAAGGAGGTTATTGAGATGGCAGCGGCTGGTCCTCACCAGCGTGGGGTGTCTGGAGCTATCTTTGCTCTTCCTGGTATTTTTTTGATAAGCTTAGAGCACAGACTCTCAGCCCTACAAGACCCAATGCCCCTTTTTTATAGCAAATATTTTGTAACACTTTTCTATGTGAAATTCACAGAAAGTGTGACTTGCATACATGTATAACTTTAAAATATATATATTATTCTAACTAATATAAAAGAGAAATAAAAGTAACATATAATAGAATAATATGTATTTCCACATGTAAATGCTCTGGCACAGCCACATGAAAAGATATAATGAAGTCACATATGCTCTCATCTCTTTATAAAATTACCTGAATGTGAGAACTGCAAATACAAACTGACTCAGTAAGGTAAGTTGAATAGGTGATTC
>NW_011897467.1:3702-5651 GCF_000151845.1 Pteropus vampyrus | reverse complement strand
AGCTTCCGTTTTTGTTTCCTTCATAAAATCGTTATTAACGCCTATGTGACGAATGACTTTAAAAAGTTTCTTTGTTGGCAGGAGAGAGGAGCTGCCTGTGCATGAGCAGCTGTGTCTGCGGGCAGGAAAGGGCGGCCCTGACTGCAGGGGGAGGAAGCTCTGTGGACGACGCCCACCCTATCTGATCTCCATTCTGCAAGAGCCTCGAGCACCTGCTGAGGGCACAGAGGTGAGGAGAGCAGAGACTCACTCACTGAACGGTGAGTGCCACCTAACAGCCCCAGCAATCCCCGAAGCCTTACGGAGGAGGCGATCGGGGGCCACATCTCGAAGGATGACTAAGAGTTCACCTGGTGAATAAAGGTGAAAACATGCAGACCCCCTTCCTGCCCCCTTACGATCTCCCCCATTCCTGCTTTAGTGTTTTTCAGAGTACTTTCTCCACCCGACGTGTTATATATTGATTTGCTGAATGAATGAATGAATGAATGAATGAATAAAAAAAGAGCCTGCACAAAATCTGGGAGGCCTACAATAGCTGGCTATGGAAAGCCCCACCGCCGTGATCACAACCGACTCAAACGATCGCCCTATGAGCTCGGCGAGGAAGGCAGTGGCCCATTTTATTGATCACGAAACCGAGGCAGAGAGGTTAAAGAGTCTGCGCAGTATGGAATTCCTGTTAATCGACTAAAGCAGGATATGAAACTGACTATGCAGCATCATCTCGTCTAAGAAGAACAGTGGGCAGAGGGCGAGGGAAATGCTCCCACTGTGAGCGGCGGGCTAGTCTAGGAGGCTGCGTGAGCGTCGTGTTCGTCCTCGTAGCTAAGGTACCAGGTGGGTTTCGGCGAAGCACACCCAGCAGGAAGGGGAGCGAGCAACAGCCGCCCTGCGCCTGCAGCTCACGGCTTCGCGGCCCCTCGGAAGGCTCGGCTCCCCCAGGCCCCACCCTGGGGCTCTGCCTCACTCATGCTATGTCTTCATTAGCCTTATTGGTAGTTATTGGCTTCTGATCGAGATTAATAGAGAAAATATTTTCCAAACACTTAAACATGCACTTCCATTAATCTATGTTCTGAAGATTCATCTGGGAGGGCAACCTGCAAAAAAGTTAATTGCGGTTTCAGACACAAATCCATGAGAAGCTCGCAGAGGGCCGCTCACACCCGCCCGCCAGCCTCTGAGAGCTGGGGGTGCGTGACTCCAGCTTGGCGCTTGTGGACTCAGGGGTCCCGGGCTGGCCGGGTCAACGTGGGGGGCTGTGGGGGCTGCCGGCAGCCTGACAGCCTGGCTCCATTGCTTGTGAGCTGCCTGGCCTGGGTGTTACCTTCTCCAGGCCCCACTTTCCTTGCCTGTGAAAGAGGGATGTTAACACACTTATTTTTAAATTTTTTATATTTTTAGTCCATCGTCTAAAAGGTATGTCTTCATCGTGGCATCCTGTGTCCTGCCAGGCTACAGGGCGAGCAGCAGAGCCCACACTGAGGTCAGATGGCTGTGCCAGCGACCCCTGCTTTGCCCACAGTGCTCTCCACCTGTCCTTTGAGGCCATGATGGACTGAATGTTTGTGTCCCTCCAAAATTCATATGCTGAAGCCTCAACCCCCAATGTGAAGAAGAGATGGCCCTTGGGAGGCCGTGAGGATTAGATGAGGTCGCGAGGGTGGGCCCCAGGGTGGGCCTGGTGCCTTTATATGAAGAGACACTGGAGAGCTAGCGCTCTCTCTCTGTCTCCCCCTCCCCGCCCCTCAGCGAGGACCAGTGAGAAGTCAGCCGTCTGCAAGCCACAGAGAGCTCTCGCCAGAGCCAAGCCCCCCGACACCCTGATCTCAGACGTCCAGGCTCTAGAACTGTGAGAAGATGAACGTCTGTACTTTGAGCCGCCCGGTCGTGGCCTCTGTTAGGGGCGCCCGAGCTGGCTGAGACGGAGGCCCGGATCTGACGTC
>NW_011897467.1:0-1242 GCF_000151845.1 Pteropus vampyrus | reverse complement strand
GGTGGCTGAGAGAGGAGCCAGGCGGGCAGGCGCAGACAGCTGGACGGCCATGCCAGGGCACGGAGCCAAGGAGGGGCTGGGGGGAGGTGCGTCGGGGGAGGGGAGCGCGGGTCCTGCTGTCAGTGGGTCTGTGGCTTGGGGCACACTGGCGCACCCTCTGGCCTCAGCTTCCCCACCTGCCCGCTCTGACAGACAGACTCACTGATGGTCACTAAGAGCCCTCCCAGCTCTGGTGCCGGACTGGTCAGGGGCATTAAGGAGGACCAGGAGCCAGTGAGGCTACCTGTTGCCCAGGACACACTGTGAACATCAGTAGCCAGAAGCTCATGGCCACCCGTAGCCGCCTGGCCCGTCATAGAGGTCAAAGCCGGCTGGCTGTGGGGCTGTGTCTAGCGGGGAGGCGCTGCCGATGGTGGCTTCCTCCTCCCCTCCTCCCTGTGGCCTCCCGTGATGCTTCCATGCAGGGCCTTGGCACACAGAGCATGAAGATGGTGGACAGAAGCCAGGGCAGGAGAGAGCTAAGGCAGAGAGACTTGCTCCGATTCCTCTCTGAGCCACTGGTTTCAACGGGACCCGATGGGCCAAGACAGCATTGCCAGCCATGTCCTTCAGCTGGCCTCCTGGACAGGGCGGGATGGCCAGAGCAGGTTCTGGAGGGTCACCACGAGCAGTGGCCCCACAGCCAGAGCGCCAGGCCTGCTTGACCTGCCCCGAGGGCCAAGGTCTCTGGCCCACTCCCTGCTCTAGTTAGTGTTTGTCAAGGACACCTGGCATCCCTGTGGATGGAGGGACACAAAGCCTCCCCTGGGAGGTGGGGCCGTCTGTCCTGAACACAGGGTGGCCCAAGGCAAGGACGGGATGCAGACCAGACAGCCTCGGCTCCCTCCCTCCCCCAGTTGCCATCCCTGGACACCCAATGCCCTGCCATGGCCTCGATGGCCCAGACCCACACCTGGGCCTGAGCCCACGCATCCGACTCCCCGTGGCCCCGAGTCCGGCCCCGATGGCATCTGTTCCCCCTCCCCAAGTTACGACCCCAGCAGCCGGAAGCCCCCAGGTCAGCTTCTCCAGCCCCCTGCCGCTGACAGGTGCTGTATGGTAATTAGTTAGGAGGGTACTATTGAAAACCTATTGTGGGGCTGTGCAGCAATGTCACCTAAATCCATTTCAGCAGGGTTTGCTCAACCGATCTGTCTTCAGTTAGTCAAATGGTGTTTTGTTTAGCTGCCCCATGACATGCCC
>NW_011897466.1:4182-4539 GCF_000151845.1 Pteropus vampyrus | reverse complement strand
GTGCACGCCATGACGGCTGTGGTAACTGCCACACTTTTGTCTGTTGATGTCCCCAAATGCCCCGCTCACAGCGAAGGCAGATCTACATGGTTCTCCCAAACGGCCCGGACCGGTAAGGACACTTGCCATGCCAGGGTGGGTGACGGGTGACGGGAGGGAAGCCAGGGACAGAGGTAGGGAAGGAGGAACGCAGAGGCACCCCACAGCTGGAGCCAGCTGCTTCTGCCAGGCTGTGACACCATCACCTCCATGTTCCCAGGTGAAGGGAAGTGACTTCTGTCCCTTTCTGGTGCCTCCCGCCTCCCCAGCTCCCCCAGGCCAGGAGGGGGTAGGTGCTATTCCTTCCCGTGGGGTCGG
>NW_011897466.1:0-1657 GCF_000151845.1 Pteropus vampyrus | reverse complement strand
GGGCAGCTGGGTGCGTGAACCTAACTAGCTGAGTCTTTGAAGGTCCCAGAGGCCCAAACTCCTGGGGGAGGTGGCTTTGCTAAGGAGAAGGGAGGGGATGAATACTGGCACTCCCAGTCCTCCTGAGGCCCCACTGGTGTTCTGTGTCTGTTCCTGTTTCTAGGAGTCACCTGCTCGAATTGGTTTTAGCTCAGAGCAGTGTTGCTTGCGGCGGTGTGGGACCCTCTGCCGGAAGATGCCTTCCCTTGTCTGTTCACTACTACCCAGCATATGGGGTCTTGTCTGCTGCCTCCGGGGCAGACATTCTCCCCAGATCCTCTCCTACACCCCAGCCTAGCCTGCCCGAGGCTCCGGGGACACCCGAAGCACGCCACCCGGGGCGGGTGGGTGTGGGCCCTCATGTTGCTACCATCGAGACCTTGTGGTCTGACCCCAGGGCACTCCTCAGCATCCATGCGGTTCCCATGGAAACACAAACACAAGGTTCTATTACCAAGACCAGCCGCGCGGGCCCAGGACAGACACCAGGCAAACGCCTGCGATGCTGGAGGTGGCAGAGGTGGCGGCGGTGCTGATGGTGATGAGTGCAGTGATGGCTTGCCGTTTTCTAAATTCTTCTTTTCTTTGGTGGAGTCATAGCTCTCCTAGGAAAGCTTTGGTTTAGAAAGCAGAAGAAACTGTGCTCGGCAGAAGCCAGTTCAGCAGCCGCGACGGTTGTGATGTTTCTGGGGGGGATGTAGCGGCTCTGATTAGGGGGTAATTCTTACCATAGGTTCCCCGGGTCCCCTCTGTGAGGGGAGAAAGTTCTATTCCCCCACAGAAATGTCATGAAGGAGACTTCTGGCTGCTTCTCTCGCTCCCTCCACCCCTCTCCCTTTAGAAGAGCACCTGGAAAGCGTGAGTGAGACCTGGGCACGTGGCTCGGAGCCTTGTGGGGTGACCTCTCCCCCGAGTGGCCTGTTCCTGGATGTGCATGTCACCCGCTTTTTCTCCTGTGTGCTTGGCTACAAATTAAGCGCAAGGCTTCAAGAAAAACCCCCAAATTCCAGGGAGCCCCGTATGTCCAGAGTGATGGATGATATTGCTTGGCTGAACCCCACTTTCCCTCCCACCGTGAAGGGGGCCCTGCCTGCCCTGGCCTAGCTTTGTCGGCACCCTTTCCCGCTCACGCAGGGCACTGAGATGTCCCCCGGCCTGGACTTGGCACAAACGCTCCGTCCCGTACCGAGTCCACCTCTCGCCTTTCTCATTAGCCGGCAACCGCTTCAGGAAATGTCCCTGGGCATCGAAACGATTATACACATTTGCGGATACGGGTCCCAAGGTAACAAGGGCGTACGGCGCGTCCTCAGTTAACCGTCGTCCACAGGCTCTTTGACGTTAAGCGAAAGGATGTAGGACGCAACCGGCCTCACCCCAGGCCGAGTGATACAGACAAGGAGGCAAGTTTCTCCAGCCTTCAGCACCTTATAGCCAAACGGCCTGGGAAAGAAGGATGTTGAGGACCGGGGTCCTCCTGGATAACGGTTGTCTGGACGGCGCAGAGCATGCGTAACTCCACCTGTTCCTCATAAACACGGAAACACACACTTTCGCCGTCCTCGATGCTCTGGGACCACGGTCACGTGTCTTCTCCCGCCCTCAGGGCTTTCTTGCT
>NW_011897465.1:2088-4576 GCF_000151845.1 Pteropus vampyrus | reverse complement strand
ATGGTGGGCTCGGACAGAAGAGGGGAAGATGTTTCCACACCAGTAGGAAATCCACCATCCAGAAGGGACCCCAGAACTGGGCTCCCCCATGGGGCATGTGGGGTGGGAGGGTGCTAGGGTCTGCTGGCCAGGGGTCAGTGATGGTGCCCCAGAGGAAAGCTTGGGCTGCTCAGGTCCTGGCCACCCAATTCCAGAGCTGAGCCTGAGGTTAGCTAGCTCAGCCAAGGAGCGTGGGGCTGAGCCGAGCTGACTTATCACCTGCAACCAGAGAAATAAGGCTCCTCGCTGGCCCCTCTCTGGCTGTGCTCCCTGCTCCAGTGTCCCTTAATAAAAAGCTCTTAGAGTAAAATGGACCAGCTGCGTGAATGTGAGCACGTCCTCCCACCCCTTGTGGGCTGTGGCAGGGGATGCTGGCCACTGTCTTGGTTTGGGAGCTGCTGCCTGGTAACCTGCTTGAACCCACTTAGGCTAAGGAAGTTGAGATAGTTGGGTGTGTATTTCACATTCTGATCCCTCATCAAATCTGCACAGAGCATTTCCTTTGACACTTGAAACACAAGGAGAAGGAAGCCCACCCACCATGGCAGGTGAGCAGCCTGGCTCTGCAGACACCGGCGGCGTCTTTTTGGCAGGTGCCCCCGTACGCCCTTCCTTTGGCTCAGAGCCACCCGCCTCACAAGGGCCGTGCATAAGAGACATCGTGTTCACCACAGGGACATTGAGTTGGGATCCTGCTGTGGAGAAGCTTGTCATTGATTCAGTTCTGCCTTAGTTCTGGGCCTGGCTGTGCTTTTCCTGGGCCACTGTTTGGTTTTTATCCCATGCGTGTCTGAACAGCTCCTATGGCTGGGTTTCCATATTGACTTGACTCAATACATTTGGGTTTAGAAAGGGTGTGGAACCTCATGTTCTGTATTCTGAATACATCTGCCCTGATGCGGTCATTGTTTTCAGGCCCTGTTTTTACTCTACCTTTTCACTCTACCTTGGATTTTTGTATTTAGTCCGAAAGCCTTTTTGGAGAGTAGAAAATAAATTAAGATGAAGTTTCTCTTCTGATCTGCGATGGAGGTGTTCTACTTCCTCTTCCTCCCCTGATGCCCAGTTGCCCGGGAGCCAGAATTGGGGATCGAGGTGTCTGCATAAGGACAGGAGAGCGGTGGCAGGTGGGAGTTTCATCTCTACAGCGGTCAGGGTGCTCAGAGCCCCCAGCCCCGCTGTTCTCAGCTGTTTCTCTGAGTCCTGCCTGGATGTGTTCCTATGACTGATGCTCTCCGCTCCTAGACTGTGCTGAGCAGATTCAGACAACCCCCCAAGGGGCAGAAGGTGCCTGACAGACATGGGCCACAGTCCTCACCAAGGGCCTTGTCCAGAGGTGGATGTGGGGGGACTTTTAAACCTGGAAAGATCACATGCACGTGAGCAGTTCTTCAATCCCCTTTCCCCTTCCCATACCCGCCTCCGGCTATGTCACTGCTGTCCCTCTCAGGTTGCATGACCGGGGTTTGCTGTGGTGAGGAGCAGCCCTGTGGGCCAGGGGTGCGTATGTCTACCAACGAGAACCAGTTAGCAGATAAGGCTGTGTCAGCGGGGAGGCCGGTTCATGGCCTTACTCTAAAGACTACTCAGTGTCCAAATAAATAGCCATGCTATGGAGGAAAGTCACTGCAAAGCTTATGTTTGTGCTGCTTTGCAGAATTCCAACTTCTGGTGCCCACATGGCCCTGCCACTCTGCTGACCCAGATGCTACGGTAGATCCTGCCAGTCCAGCCTAGGGTCCCCATCCTTCACCTGCTGTCTCCAGTGTGGACTTTATGTTCCCATACACCTTTCACACGCCGAAGTCCTAAACGAAAATAAGTTCATTCTGGCTTACTTGCTTCGATATCTTGTCCCCAATTCCCCATGGCTATAGCTTGCCTGCCCTCCCAACATATCTAAGTCCTTCTCACCCTCAAAGCCCTGCTCAAATACTGCCTTCCTGATAAAATCTTTCTCAATTCCTCATGTGCTAAAATTATGCTCCCAACCCACTGTGTCATCTCCCTTAGGCAGTGCTCCTAGAGCTTGGCTGCCACCTGGCCTGGTGGTGAGCTCCTCAGGGACAGCGGCTGCGTCTCATCCCTTTCCAGCAAGGGCCTGGTGGGTAGTGGATGTACGCCTGGGGAGCCAGGACTAGATGCAGCTGTGCACCTACTTGCTGGTGCTCCAGGCAGTTTTTGCATTTGGGAGCAAGAGGTCCCCACAGGTGGGAAGAGAGTACATTTAGATGGTGCACTAGAAAGAAAAGACACAGATGTAGGATGGCAGCCTGCATTTGTTCAGAACAAGAATAAAATAAGCCCTGCTTGGCCTTGGGTGTGGTCCCCAGCTTCCCTAATACTTAGGGGAGCTCCCGGCTCATACAGTGAAATCTAATCTGCACCTTTGGGTCTCTTCCATTCAATATTGTCCCAAGGCCAGCTGCCTTGGGCCATCAGAGCACAC
>NW_011897465.1:0-593 GCF_000151845.1 Pteropus vampyrus | reverse complement strand
CTGGAAGTGGATTGGGAGTCAGACTGAGAGAGATATAGGGTCTTGTTCTAGTCGCAGCGACTGGCTTTTGAGGAGAAGGTCTGAACGCACTCTCCTGGGAAGGGTAGGAGGGGCAGGAGAGGCGTGGGAAGGCGGACGCCCGCAGCTGGGTAGGGCTGAAAACACAGAGGCTCAGGGTCAAGGTGACCCAATGCCCAGAGGGAACAGGACGCAGTGCCCATCACGCGGTGCAGAGAGAACCCCGAGCACAGGCCTGGATTGGCCTCTGCGCCAGATGACCAGGCTGCCACCTAGAAGCAGCTCTTGCAGCCAGCAGAGTTCCTGAGTGACCATCTGGGCCCAGCTAGGGAGGAAGAGATGAATCAGACCTAGCCCTGCCTCAGGAACTCAGGGGCTGGTAGAGAAGATGGATCTCAAATAGCTGGGAGGCCCACTCTGATGGAGGGAGGGACCGGGCACAGAGGCTACAAGGCAGTAGCTGATGCCTGTCACTGAGATAGGCTGTAAAGAGTGACCTAGCTGGAGATGGCATCAGCGGTGTATGAATCCAGTGTGTCTGCCTCAGGAACCCTTGTGCCCCAACCACTACCCTC
>NW_011897464.1:2349-3615 GCF_000151845.1 Pteropus vampyrus | reverse complement strand
TTTTTTTTTTTTTTTTTTAGTTACAGAGTGGTTTAAAATAGAGCTCTGAGCCCGAGCAAAGAGACTTCTGGGAAATGTAGTTTATTTATTTATTACAGGAGTGCTTTGTAAAGAGTGGGAGGTGGGCGCTGTCCGCCTGGAGAGGAATGTCGTTTTCCAGGGCACCCCAGACTTAGTGAAAGAGAACCATGTCTGTTGTCGCTGGGAGCAGCCCTCCGGTGAAAGCCCACTGCGTTTTGTCTTTGCGTGTTTGTTTGTTCTGCTTGTTGAACACTGCCTTTCATACTATCTTGTTCTGTAATTCAAAACTGACTCTATAATTAGGTCTGAAAAGGAATGGTTCCCAGGCAATTCTTTATGAAACTGGTAAAGACAATTGTGTTCGCTTTGGCTTGTTTTGGTGTAATTTGTCTGAGAGGGTTGCAGGGGCTTTCTGTTTGAAGTTATATTGGGCAGGCCTCTCCTCTGTGTATTTCTAGTGAGAGGGGATTAGGTCTGAGTTCTGCTCTTGGGAACCTCATGTGGATGAGCAGAGGATGCTGGCAGACTTTACTCTTTCATCTTTGGACAGTAAACTCTGAATTGGTTCATACATTTAAGCCCACCTGGCTCAAGTTTAGCTGTTTGGCCCTGAGGAAAAGGTTTAACCAGCTAAATTATGAGGCGTGGGGGACGTCCTGGAGAGCAGACTGAAAACGACGTCTGGTGTGCTAATGCAAAGTTTCCCTTTTTGGATTCCATCCAAAGAAGACCTGAGACATTCTAGTTAATTTGCATACTTAAAATTGGGGTTCGAACCTAACTTCGCAATAGAGAAAATTACGACTGCATTAGTGAATGCTCTTTGCTTTCACAACGGGTGTGGGGCCATCAGGAGGCGCGGGAAGGGGGAAGCAGGTCCAGCCTGCCGCTGGCTTCCACCAGCAGAGAACTCCGATTTATTTGTTCAGGTTGTTTACACTTGCACTTAAGATTTCTTCTGGAGAAAAAGTTTCACTGCTTTAAAAAGTTTAAAAACGAATGGTTTAGACTCAAAGTGTCCAGCCTAACCCTCACTCTACAAATCAAGTTAGTCTGCCTGTTAACCCTCAA
This sequence comes from Pteropus vampyrus, assembly GCF_000151845.1. Lineage (NCBI taxonomy): Eukaryota > Metazoa > Chordata > Mammalia > Chiroptera > Pteropodidae > Pteropus > Pteropus vampyrus. The sequence continues at coordinate 2,523 of NW_011897464.1, read as the reverse complement.
AGCAAATCTCAAACACTGGAGGCCGTGGGGACCTCCTTTCGTCAGCCACTGGACTCTCAACTTGCTTTTGTGCATCAGCTCAGACTTCAAAGCCACCTCTAGCTCCAGATTCTGATCATTCCCCAGCACGTAGATACTCAGTTCTCTCGCCCTGTTAAAGGCTTCCCCTGCTCT
>NW_011897464.1:0-801 GCF_000151845.1 Pteropus vampyrus | reverse complement strand
TCAGGTGATTTTTCCTTGCTGCTGCTCCTTGTTTCTGTCACAACTTTGATTTGGTCGCCAGAGGGATGAACAGAACCTCTATCATCTATGCCATTTTTTTTTCCTCCCTGGAGCTTTGTTTTGTCTTGCCAGCCCTTAGTGTTCATAAAATTTTCCTCTTGATAGTATATAACCTCATCGATACAGAATAGCTGATTATTATTTTTTAATTTTAAGTACAATTGTCAGTTACAATGACCACTTAAAAAAACTTTATTGGCATCTCATTACTTTTCCATGAAGGTCCATTATTTAGCACGGCCTGCTGTATCTGCATGGTCTGGTCTTACCCTCCTCGCAGCTTCACCTTGCTCTCTGCCTTCTGTCACGCTCCTCAACCATGCAGGATCCCCTCTAGCTGTAGGGCCTCTGCTTAGAATGCTGCCCGCTGCCTGATCCCTCCATCTCTTTCTCTCACTGGCTTTGCCCCATTCATTTGCTCAGATATAGTTCCCACCTCTCTTCTGCTCTGTATAGTAGGGGGCTAACTCATTCAAATTCTATTTTCCAGGCTCTTTCCCAATTGGCTTCTAGCTATATTTAGCCAATGAAAAGTACTGGCAGGAAATTAAAGGGCAGGAGGAAGGTAGAAACCTAGGTACCCCTCTTTCCCCAACTTGTGAAGCTTCTCCTGAGAGTGCCTAGATCATCTCTCTGGTTCCAACAACTATAGACAGCCCTTCGACTGTGTTCCCAGCTCTCACCACTAGCCCTGGTTCCTGGGCTCTACACTATGTCACCCCAAACCCCGAGGTAACTGCA
>NW_011897463.1:4167-6300 GCF_000151845.1 Pteropus vampyrus | reverse complement strand
GAAGTTGTACTCTTACCACATCACCCTTACATGATATTAAAAAATTAACTAGAATGGATCAAAGACAAGTATAACAGCTAAAACTATAAAATTCTTAAAAGAAAACATAGGGAAAAATCTGCATGACCTTGAATTTGGCGATGGTTTCTTAACTATGTCACCAAAAGCACCAAAAGTAACAAAAGAAGAAAATAAGATAAAATGGATTTCATTAATATTAAAAACTTTTATGCATCAAAGGACACAATCAAGAGAGTGAAGACAACCCACACAATGGAAGAAAATATTTGCAAATCATATATCCAATAAGCGTTTAATATCTAGAATATATAAAGAACTCCTACAATTCAAAGACAAAAGGACAAACAACCCAACTAAAAATGTTTATATCGGCTTTATTCATAACATCTAAAACTTGGAAGCAACCAAAATGTCCTTCAGTAGGTGAATGGATAAATAAACTGTGGTACATCCAGACAATGGAATATAATTCAACACTAAAAAAAGTTATCGAGCTCTCTCAGGTCCTTGCTTCCAAGATGACCAAGAAAAGGAGGAACACTGGTCGTGCCAAAAAGGGCTGTGGCCACGTGCAGGCTATTTGCTGCACCAACTGTGCCCGATACACATCCAAGGACAAGGCCATTAAGAAGTTCGTCATTCAAAACAGTAGAGGCTGCAGCCGTGAGGGACATTTCTGAAGGGAGTGTCTTCAATGCCTATGTGTGTCCCAAGTTATATGTGAAACTACATTACTGTGTGAGTTGTGCCATTCACAGCAAAATAGTCAGGAATTGCTCTGTGAAGCCTCGCAGTACCAAACACCCCCACCCCGATTTAGACCTGTGGGTGCTGCCCCATGACCTCCAACAAAGCCCATGTAAGAAGCTAAGTCCTGTAGGAATGAAGTATTCTCCGGAAAAAAATAAAATAGAAATTATACTTAAAAAAAAAAAGTTATCAAGCCATGAAAAGGCATGGAAGAATCTCAAATGCATATTACAAAATGAAAGGAGCCAACATGAAAAAGGCTACCTACTGTCTAATTTCAAATATCAAATATAAGACATTTTGGAATTGGTAAAACTATGAAGATAGTAAAGAGATCAGTAGTTGCTAGCGGGTGGCAAGGGAAGAGAGATAGGGAGGGATGAATAGGTGGAACACAGAATTTTAGGGCAGTGAAAATACTCTATATGATACTATAATGATAGATACAGGCCATATGTTTGTACAGACCCATAGAGCATACAATACCAAGAGTGAACCCTGATGTAAACTACGTATTTTAGGTGATTATGATGTGTCAATGTACCTTCATCAATTATAACAAATGTACCAACTTCCAGGGAACGTCAATAAAAACTATGCATGTATGGGAGCAGGGTGTATATAGAAAATCTCTGTACCTTCCTCTTAATGTTGCAGTGAACTTAAAAGTGCTCTTAAAAACAAAAAACAAAAAACAGTCTTAATAGACAATAGACTAGTGGTTACCAGAGGGGAGGGATAAAATAAATTAAATGCTTAACAAACAAACAAACAAACAAACAAACAGCGAAAAAAGCCAATTATATCTTCAAATTGAAAAACAAAGTCTTAAAAAAAAACGGCAAAAGACTTGAATATATATTTCTTCAATGATATACAAATGGTCAAGAAGCACATAAAAAATTGCTCAACATCTTCAGTCATGAGGAAACTGCAAATCAAAATCACCATGAGATACCAGTTTACATCCACTAGAATGGCTATAACTTTTAAAAAAGGGAATATAAGTGTTGGTGAGGATGTGGAAATACTGGAATACTTGTATAATGCTGGTGAAATTGGAAGATGGCGTAGTCATTGTGAAAAATAGTTTGATGGTTCCTCAGAGTTAAAGAGAATTACCATATCATCCAGCAATTCTACTCCTACATATATATCCAAAAGAAATGAAGAGGAACTCAAGCAGATACTTGCATGTCAATGTTCATAACAGCCTTCCACCATTATTCAGAATAATCGAAAGGTGGAAACAACCTTAGTGTCCCTCAACGGATGAACGGGTAAACAAAATATGGCACAGACATATAATGGAATATTATTCATCTATAAATACTATGTTCTGATACATGGTATGATACTGAT
>NW_011897463.1:0-337 GCF_000151845.1 Pteropus vampyrus | reverse complement strand
ATAAATTATTTCTAAAATGGAAAAAGATCAATAATATAAGTGGTCAATATTAAAGGAATATTAAATAAATTATCACGTAAATGTTATGGGATATTTTAGTTATTTAAAATTATGTTCATGAAGAATTTCAAGGCAATGACTAAATGATGAAAGTATAAATTAATTATGAAATTATTCAATGGCCTATTAAAAATGCATTAAAAAGGCTGGGAGGTATGCTTGCTTTGGCAGCACATATACTAAAATTGTTGTACACACAAAACAAGAATGTTTTCTACAATGCATCCAACCAAAAGCTGGTCTGTACTAAGACCCTAGTAAAGAACTGCATCATGCT
>NW_011897462.1:3130-4855 GCF_000151845.1 Pteropus vampyrus | reverse complement strand
GACCTCCACACCTATGGATGTCTCGGCGGAGCGGGGAGGGCCAGGCCCCCGCAGCAGCCCTCTCCGCCACCACCCCTCAGCCCCACGACCTCCCACCGCCCCCTCTCCCTTCCCCCGCATCCCTCCCGGCCTCCGCTCTCCTCCCTCCCCTCAGCCTCCCCGCCAGCCCACCTCCTCCGAGCCGGAGCCAAAGATGAGCAGGTCGAAGGGGATGGCGGCCACCATATCGATGAGGAACCAGCCCTTGAAGTAGTGGACGGCGATGCGGCCAGGGTGGCTGACCACCTCCTCGTTGGCATTGACGTAGGTGGTGCGGAAGTTGATGAGGATGTCTACGATGAACATGATGTCCACGATGAGGTCCACCACGGCCAGGGGCTGGCAGGCATAGCCACAGTCAGGGGCTGTGGGGACTTCCTCTCTCTCCTTCAGTAGGAAGGCGGCCGAGTAGGGCGTGAAGACGGCCGTGTAGATGACCAGCAGCAGGATGAGCCAGTCCCACACGGCCTTGAAGGGGCTGTAGTGCAGGATGGTCCAGCGGTGGATGCGCGGCGCCTGCAGCTTGTACTCGGGCAGCACGTCCGCACCCAGGGACAGGACCTGCGCAGGTGGGCAAGGCAGAGGCGAATGGCTGGTGTCCAGCTGAAGTCTAGATGAGGGGAGGGCAGCTTATGGGACCTCCGGGGGGGAGCCAGTGACATCTGGGCTGGGGCCTCCAGAGAACAGGCCAAGAAGAATAAGGGCCAATAAGTTTCCATCAGAATGTCCACCCCTCAGCCAAGTGGCCACAGCCACTGGCCACCCCTCAGCCTGGGTGCTACGGGGACCTCCTGCCTGGCTCCCAGAGTCCAGGACACCATGCATGATGCCCAGAATTACTGCTTCCCACCAGCAGCGCAGACCCATACCTAAGGGTGTGAATCCCATCAGGTGACCTTGCCCCCCCCCCTCACCCGCTACCCACACACACACACACACCACGGCCTCCTCAGTCTATGCCCCCGGCCCAAGGATACCAGCCATCCAGACTCAGGCCCTCCGATCCCCGGGGAGAGAGAATGAAACACTTCCACCCCCGCTCCCGCAGGCCCCTCTCCCCCGGGCCCAGGACAGGCCACCCACACTCCTACAAAGACACAGAGCAGACCTAACCCAGCCACAGACATGCCTGCATGCACACGGAAGGACACGTACAGGCAGATGTTCAGAAGTGACACACCCAGCCCCGCGCCTTCACATCCGACGCCCTCCGCGGTCAGGCAGGAGGAGGCTCGCCTCCCAGACCAGGTGGCAGCAGCCACACCACTCTCTTCCCAAGCCAGACTGGGAAGACCCAAGGCCAGCTTTCCCACACTGTCCTAGGAGCCTCTGTCTGTCCCCCTGTGGCCCCTCCTTGCCCCTCGGAACCCTCTCTCACAGACATGACTCAACCCAAAGGCCCCGTGCCCAAGCTTGCCTGGCCTGGCCTACCATCCCTGACAGCCGGACCCAAAGCTTCGCCCACCCAGAGAGCCCAGGCTGCTGCCCGGCTCCCAGCAGCACTGACTGCCGAGGCCCTGCGTTCCCAGGCCTCTGTGTGTGGAGCCTCAAAGAGCCCCACTCATATTCAAGCTGGGGATCCCCCGGACCCGCCCTCACCAGAGAGACTGTTTGGAGAACACCTTAGAAGAAGTAACTGGAAGTTCAGAAGGGCCGTGGTTAGGGGTTTGGCCATCCTGGGCTGGC
>NW_011897462.1:0-315 GCF_000151845.1 Pteropus vampyrus | reverse complement strand
CCCCCAGCCTGCCTGCCCTGGGGCCCCAGGGCCCGCCAGCACCTCACCTGCACCCCAGCAGCAGTCCCAGCCCAGGCTGCGCCCCAGATACTGGTGGCCTGGCTCCCAGGGCAGCCTCTGGCATGAAGCCAGTTGCTGGGGCTGGGCCCCGGGGCTGGGGTCACCCTGGCAGTGGGCATGGACAGTGGCCCGCCTGGCGCGGGCCGCCCATGGTCCACTGGTGCAGGCCCCGCTGCCAGGGTGCTGCGCTCTGCCCGCCGCCAGCCCAGCAGCGGCGCCGCGGTCGGAACCGGCCCCTCCTCCTCCCAGGTCCCC
>NW_011897461.1:0-4237 GCF_000151845.1 Pteropus vampyrus | reverse complement strand
CTTGAAGTAAGATGTTTTTGTTTGCTTATTTCCTTATTTCTCTGCTTTGTTACTCTCTTTGGCCTCTCTGATACCTTTGGTTCTTTTTTTTTTTTGGTCCTTCCCTTCTCCTTGACTCTATCCATTCCAGAACTTCTCTGTCTTCCCAAAAGTTCAACATAACTAATCCAATAACATGAGCAGTGTAAAAATGGTAGCTACCTTTAAAAAGATGATGATTTATGTGGATGGTAAATAAGCATATGAGAAGATGTTCAACATAATGTTATTGAGAAAAAGAAAACTAAAACAATGATATACTACTACACATCTATTAGAATGGCTGAAATACTAAACACTGACAACACCAAGTGCTGCTGAGGATGTAAATCAGTAAGACCTTTCATTCACTGCTGTTGGGAATACAAAATGGTACACCCACATTGGAAGACTACTATCAGTGTCTTAGAAAACTAAGCATAACCTTACCATACAATCTATCAATTGTACAATCTTTTGCTTTTAGATATTTACCCAAATGAACTGAAAAATTATGTCCACATGAATACCTGAACAGAAATGTTCATAGCAACTATATTCATAATTACCCCAAATTGGAAGCAACAAAAATGTCCTTCAAAAAGGGATGGATAAATAAACTCTGGCACATCCAAGCAATGAGATATTATTCAGTGACTAAACAAAATATGCCATTGAGCCATGAAAAGACATGGAAGAACCTTAACTGCATATTGCTAAGTAAAAGAAGACAGTTTTGAAAAGGCTTTATACTGTATGATTCCACCTATATGACATTCTGGAAAAGTCAAAACTATAAACACAATAAAAAAATCAGTGGTTGCCTGGGTTGTGGAATGAGAGAAGAGAATGATGAATAGGTGGAACACAGGGCATTTTTAGGGCAGTAAAACTAGTTTGTCTGATACTGTAATATTGAATACATTGTTTTACGCATTTGTCAAAACTTTTAGAACAGTACAACATAAAGAGTGAACTGTAAACTGTGGATTTTAGTTTATAATAATGCATCAATATAGGTTTTTCATTTATAACAGATATACTGCACCAATGCAAGATTTTAATAATAAGAGAAACAATGAAAAAAAAAAAAGGTGAAGGAGAGGGCGTATACAGGAATTCTCTGTACTCTCTATTCAATATTCTGTAAATCTAAACTGCACAAAGAAATAAAGTCTACTAATAAAAGAAATTGTGAATTTATAATCCTAGTAATGAAAATGATAGCTAACATGTAACACATTTCTATATTCTGGGCTAGGAAATTTAAATGTATATGTTATTATTCTCCTGTTATAGATTATTATTATAAAGCTCAGAGAAGATGTAAAACTTACCTAAGGCCATAAACTAGTAGTTGGAAAAGCCTGGACTTAAACCATGTCTGCCTTTATCCAAACTTTGTATACCTTTAATCCTACAAAAGCCTACCACACTTATTGAGAGTATTTTTTTTACTGACTTTCTAAAATCAGTGACCCTGTCTTTGATGACTTACTCTTTAATAAAAGAAGTATAAGGGGAATATTAGACTAAAAAGCATCTAAAGAGGAATCTAGATTTTTTATCTCTTACATCCCACATCTGGTCATCCATCAAAATAAAACCTCCAGGCTAAAAGCTGACTTTTACACAAGCTTATCTCCTAAAATCCTTGCTTTCTTTTTGCCTTTGTTCTTTGCATATTTCTTCTTATTATAGCTACTCAGATATAGATAGATAATTGATATAGATAATATATCAATTGATATATGCAAAACTACAAAACCATCCAGTCTATCAACATGTTATGCTAGCTTGGGCTGCTATAACAAAACACCATAGACTGGGTAGACTGAACAACAGACATTTGTTTCTCATAGTTCTGGAATCTGGGAAGTCAAGGTGCTAGCCAACTCACTTCTTGGTAAGGGCCCTCTTCCTAGCTTGCAGATGACTCCTTCTTCCTGTCTTCATATGAGAAAGAGAGAGAGAGTGAGTGCGAGACCACAGTAGCATGCGCATTCTGCTCTTTCTCTTCTTATAATCCACCATGGGGCCCCAACCTTCATGACTCTATCTAAACCCGATTACCTCACAAAGTCCTCACCTTCAAATACCATCCCATGAGGTAGGTTAGGGCTTCAACATATGAATTTGTGGGCAGAGGACACAAACATTCAGTTCATTACAAATAATATTTTATATCTTGCACTGGAAGCATCTTTAACAGCATTCCCTCTAACATCTTGAAACAGAAGTTCATCATAAATTTTGTGTTAATGTCTCCAAAATCAGATATATAGTGGATTTTTAATTTCTTACTTCAAAATGAATTGAATCTTTCTAGTCTATGGACTCCAAGTCATTTTGTTCAAAATGTGTAAAATATGAAGAATAATTTTTATGAGTAGTTTACCCACACTGCTAATTTAACATTTGCAATAACACTTCATTCCTCTTATCCCACATAACTTAACATATATTTTGAAATAATTAGACTTTAAAAATGTAGCCTAGTAGTATTAAAAATTATCATAACACTTTACCCGGTCCCAAATATTAACATTTTACTATACTTAACTTGTTTTATCATTCTGTGTGTGTAATCATATAGATATACACATGTGTAGCTAAACATATGGAAATAAATATAAAGATTTAGATGTAGATAAAAAATATACACATATACTTGAGATATTTGTGAATAAGAAGCAGACAAAATACCTCTTTACATCCAAATACTTCACTGTATATTTTCTAAAGACGAGGGCTCTCTGTTCTATAAACACATGTTATCAAAATCATGAAATTAACATATTATAATATAATTATCTAAACTATAGACTTTATGGAAATTTTATCAATTCTCCTACTAATGTCCTTTTTCTGGCTTGGGATTTAATTCTGGATTATATATTGCATTTAGTTATCACATCTCATTAGTCTCCCTTAATCTAGAATCATCTTTAAATCTTTTTCTATGTTCTATAGTTTAGAAAATTTTGAAGATTACTGAATTGCATTTTTTAGAAAATCTCTCAATTATTTTTTCATAATAAAATATTGGAGAGTAAAAAATTATGTTTCTATTTCGAATCTCAAAACAATATTTTACATAGGCATTATAAGTCATGAAACTCTCAAGATTATTTCTTGTTACTATTACCCCCCAGAGAATCTCTTTTGCTATTTCCCAGTCAAACCAATCCCCAAACTCCAAGATAGCAAATTTTTGTCTTCATCCACACAGATGAATTTTTCCTGTAATAGAATTTCTCTTTTGAGTAAAACCTTTCTTTTTTTTTTAAATCTGCACTTTCTTCCATGAGAACAAAATAAAATGTTTACATGTATATATTATCAATTTCTGGTCTTTAGTATTAGAAAAGAACATACTTCCCACCACTCTAATCCCCTTCTTGGTTTGTGATAGTCTTGCCATCTTGTTTCTCACAATAGTCCTAAATACAGGTAAGGCCCAACATGCCACTGACTGCAGCTATCCCCAAGCAAAGAAGACTTTTCTGACATGCCATATTAAATAAAAAGTTTCTGAAAGGAGCATAAAACCTTTCATCCTTGAATCTTAAGTTATTTCAAAACATTTTTTTCAGAACGTATGTAAGAAACATACTGTTGAATACAGAGTTATAGAATCTTGGAGATTAATGGTAGTTCAGAAGACATCCGGTCTAAGCTCTAAATTCTAAAAGTACTGAAACTAAAGGTAGGTGAGATGAAAAACTTGCCCAAATTGACCCTCTTACAATCTTAGCTTAAGAATGATAAAGCAAAAATATTAATCCATAAAAAAAATTTCTGATTTAACTATAACTTTATATACTACTTTCTAGTTCTGAGCATAACATGTTTTACATGGAGGCAGAGCCAGGGAATTGGGGCAGGAATACGGTAGGGGCAAGTTGGTTTGTAATATGATAGGCCAATGATAGGTGCCCTTTAGAGTTCAAATTTAAGAGTTGATGTATTAGAAAAAATTAAGCCCATGATCTTCCTTATAATGCTTGATGATAGAGGTAATTTGCTCAGACATTTCTTTTCATCAAATCTTACTCTCTCCTCTCAAATTGATAACATCCTTTTTTCTCTCTTCTTCTTCCCCTCACCCACACCTATAAGTCATCCAAAATTTAAAACATTTATGAAAGAAGAAAGGGAAGATGTAGAATATGTGAAATAACTTTTAAAAAACAGTTGTGACGAGCGGTTAGGACAT
>NW_011897460.1:0-4080 GCF_000151845.1 Pteropus vampyrus | reverse complement strand
AGTATAACTAAGAAAACAACGTGACCCGGTGGCCTCAGACGCAGAGTTGCTTGTGGATATGGAGGGATTTGTGCTGCCTCTGGGAAGTCGCTATTCCGACGCAGGATAACACGATCCAGACCAGGGGTCCCCAACTCGCAGGCCGCGAACCAGTACTGGTCTGGTCCGTGGCCTGTGAGGAACCAGGCCGCACAGCAGGAGGCGAGCAAGCAAAGCTTCATCAGTATCTGCAGCTGCTCCCCAGCGCCAGCATCACCGCCTCAGCTCCACCTCAGATCCTCAGGCATTAGATTCTCGTAGGAGTGCCAGTCCCTGGCGCCAAAAAGGTTGGAGACCACTGCTCTGGACAGCAAGGTTTGGCCAAGTCGAAAGTCAGAAGTCCTCAGCCTGGAGCTACGTTCCCTGGAAGACTGCTTAACCCCGCCAGACCTAAAACTCTCATCAGTAATGACACACCTTGTCATCCCACACAATTACTATGTGAAAGTGCTACGTAAATCGGAGGTATTCATTACTGGTTTGTTTTTGTTGATGAAAATAAAACCGCAACTGCTTTTCATCATGTGGTCCTGAAACACGGGATGTAAACGAAGTAATGGGAAACGTACTAGGGAAATTGATCAAAGTCAGTGGCGCGCACATTTTCCTAGAGGGAAGGACTTAAGAAGTGGAATGGTGAGGCGGGTTTATTTCCCACCCACTGTTCTCCTTCCTTCTCTCCCCATCATCACAGCTAAATACGGCGATGAATTACTTCTGGAACGCTTTATCCTGGATGCAGCTTCAGTTTAAAACTACAGATACCTGTATACTCAGCGGCCCACTGGGCATCTTCGCCTGGATGCCCCTTAGCTCAAACTCAACATGGACAAAGCTGACCTCCCCAAAACACCTGTTCCTACTCACAGTCACATCGTGACGAATGGCACCACGGTCTACTTAAATGGTTAATCCAGAAATCTGGGAATCTTCCTGTAAAAACCCGACCTACTTTCCTACCAATCTCAAAGACTTAAGATTCTACCGCAGTATCTTTCGAACTCAAACTCTCCCAGGATTGGCTCAGAACCCCATCATTTCCCATGTGGCTTGCCGATCACATGTCCTCCTAGACCGGACACCTCCTGCGCTCACCGCCCTGCAGCCCGAGTGAGTTTTCTCAGAGCTCCTATTTACAGTTGTCCCTACAGCCTTCACAAATAAATTCAAGGTCGTTACCTAGCACTCAGAGCCCTTTCTCACCTGCTCCTGCCCATGCCGCCAGCCAGCTGCACGCGACCTTCATTCCGGCATCTTGGACAAATGCAGAACATCACACAATGTCAAGTCCTCGCATATGCTGATCTTCTGCCGGAAATGAGTGAGCCGCCCTCCTCCGGGACCGACTTCTCCAATGAATGCTTCAAAACTCAGCACAACCAGGGTCTCGTCTGGGAGTCATTTCTGACCCTGTCCTTACGCCTCCCCCTTGAGAGGCTCATTCTGTGTTCCTAGTAAGTACTTTGATCACAGTCATTGTCACCTTGCGCTATTGTCAGTGGTGTGCCGTGTCGGCCTTCTCCAGTAAAACCTGGAGGTCCTGGAGGGGCAGTGCCTTTCATCTGTCCAGTCTTTCAAGAAACAATTACTATAAACATGAGTAATTTTGCATCCTTGGGGCCTAGCACTCACCTTGACCAAGAGGCAGGGCTGAATCGATGTACAGATACTGGGGGCCCACAATCTGACCACCAACCCACCAAATAAACTCCTATTTTCACTGTGGAGTGGTGAGGCAGGTTTATTTCCAGAGCTCGAAGCCAGTGGTCCCCAACATTTTTGGCACTGGGGACTGGTGCCCCTATGAGAATCTAATGCCTGATGATCTGAGGTGGAGCTGAGGTGGTGATGCTAGCGCTGAGGAGCGGCTGCAAATACAGATGAAGCTTCACTCGCTGGCCCACCGTTCACCCTTGCTGTGCGGCCCAGTTCTTAACAGGCCACAGACCGGTACCAGTCCGTGGTCCGGGAGTTGGGGACCCCTGCTCTAAGCCACTACCTTCTACATAACAAAACTGTCCCATTAAGCAATGAAAAACATTTTTAAACAATTTTTAAAACCCGTTAAGCATCAAGTTGGTTGAAAACTAGATCACAACAGATAACTCAAGTTATTGAAGTCAATCTCTTAAATTTAAAAGCGACATTTCTATTCAATTCAAGTGAGTTTTTGACTAAATTCCCGCCTTGTTGAATGGAATCTGACCCAAAAGAGAGGCAGAAAGAGAAAAAAAAACTCACTAAAACGAAGTTCCTAATTGCCACCATCATGTGCTGATGTGGAAGTGGCCACTGGAGCATAAATGGTTGGTGAGGTTTTAAAATACACACACAGTCAGATGGAGACAATCATCTTTTGGCAACACCAGCTCTTGATTTCATGCAAAAAAAAAAAAAAAAAGAACCACCCCTGGCAAAACACACTGAATTCAGCTGTTCCCGGTACGAGGCACACGCCAAGACGGCCAACCATCTGGACTTCAGGCCATCATCCCTGGGTCCGAGAGGGGCACCCTGTCACCTGACACTAGTTTAGGAAAGGAATGGAAAGGACCACCCCCCCCCCCCAAAAAAAAGTCTACTTTGGGAAAACTCAACTCAAAGAAATGAAATGCAGATTGAGAATCTGCACGTCCAAAATGGAAAACCCACGGCATGGGACGTCCAGTGCCGACAATGGACGGGGCACCCGGGGCGTCTGTTCACCTGCCTCCTGCAATCGACAGGTGTACGAGCGGCTGCCGCGTTTTCAAAATGCTAACACATTTTGCCCGACAGAAATAGACTTCGAAGTTAATTCAGGAACAACATCAAACACATTTACAGATTCGGTCTGGGATGCCACCTAACCAAAGGGAGGTATTTTTGAAACACCTAAAAATACATTAGCTGTGAAGAATCTTTTGTGCTGACGGGAGCACTTATCTTTAGACACAGCCCCACTTTTTACTTTGATTCCAATCCCTGCCCTGTTTGTTCAACAAGACCCACAAGCTAACCAGAGGGCTGGGTGGGACAGAGCAGGGCTCCGGAGTCATCTCCAGCACCATAATTGCGGGCGAGCTCTGACGTTTCCTGCGGCTCCCTCCCTAATGTGGTTTTGAGCCCTTCCTTCAAGGCTGGGAGAGGAATTTCCTCCGTGCGACTGACCCAGAGAGCGACAAACCCTATAATGGAGAGGACAAAGAGGGCCACGCCGCGGGCCGGGCCGGGCGGTCTCTCCGCTCTGCACAGAGCTCACCTTCGAACACAACGGGCACCGCGCACGCACCTGTCAAGGCTGCGTCCGCATCCTGCTCACGTGACAATCTGAAACGACCCAGGCTCTGGAGAACACAGCACGACGGGCGTCCACACCCGCTTTTCCCACACTCCTGTCCTCCAGGTGCTGCCGGGACGGTCAGCGCCAAGTTCTCACGGCCACTTGGACTTGACAAGGCTGCGAATCGTCTAAGCGCACCCTTCCTCCTCCTTGTCCTGCCCCGCATTTCTCAGACCTGTTCTTCTCTCGCTCACTGCCACCGTCCCCCCGTCTAAACCCTCATCTGTTCTCCCTCGAATTTCGGTGACACTCTCCAGCCTCATCTCTCGTCACTTCCCCATCAACTCTTCCAAAACGTTTCCCAGGGAAATGCTCTCATCAAACACCTTTACCAAGGATGCTGCGGTGTGAGCACCGCCGAGCCCGGACGCTGCGGGCTGGCTTTCGGCGAGGCATGGTTTCTCAGCCTCGGCACTTCCGACGTCTTCGGCCCGGTCACTGCTTGCTGCGGGGACTCCTGCGGACGGTGGGACACAGAGCGGCATCCCTGGCCTCTGCCTACCAAACACCGTTAGCACTCCGTGCCCTTGCTAGGACAACCAAAAACGCCTCCAGATATTGCCAAATGTCCCCTGGGGGCAGCATCGCCTGGCTGAGAACCACGGCTTTGAGGGTTCTGACCATTGTCCTGCCCCAGCCTGCCTAGACACCTCCCCTCCCCACAAACACCAGGCTCCATAAGCAAAGGAACCTTCTCCCAGTCCAGAGAGGCCGCCTCG
>NW_011897459.1:1997-4078 GCF_000151845.1 Pteropus vampyrus | reverse complement strand
CTTCTCACTTTAGAGTCTCAAAATGAACACTCATGTTCATTGCCATTCTACTTTTCCATCACACCAAAGACTACAATATTGAAGCAGATATTGCAGATATTGAAATACACTGGTTTATTCAACTCTGCTCTCATGTATACAGAGAGGAGCAGGTGACGTAAATACCTAAATTATAGTAGCAACTTCATCGGGTTGAGCGGAGATTGAAATAGTGATGCTGTTTCCTGATTTATGACCAGAGAAACTGTAAGAAATCAGGCATAAACTCCCAAGAATGCCACCTCACTTAGCAAACAAAGTTTACTCGTTGTCAGCAACATATAGAATAATGAAGCTTTGGGACTGTTTCTGTGTTTTGCTAAGTGAGATAACATAGTCACATTATATAATCATAGTTACTTTAAATACTTTATAGAAATTACTCTTAAGTAGTATTCTGAACTACTAGATAGATCTTCAGAGTTTCTGGATATATTTCAATGTATGAATTATCATTGTAGATTGCTTTGGAGAGGTTTCAAAGATAAGAGAGGCTCAGATATCTTCTCAGAATAATTTGAGTTTCAACGTCTAATTTCCAATCCTGTGTTTCTATAATATGACTCATAGCATTTCTGTAAGATAATTATCAATTTAAAGATCTTGCATCCATGATGAATTAGATTTCTTTTCCAGGGACACTCATTAGTTCTTTCCAGTTCCAAAGATCCCTGCTCCAGAAGAGTTTAACACATTACTAACCCATAAATTAACACATTTTACACAGACATAGTACCTGAAAAAATCCAGGGGACTTTAGACTGTAAGTAACAACCATGCAATCATACTAACAAAAATAACAATGGCCTAAAGTATAATGACATTTATAGTTAAATTTGAAACTTCAAAATCAGACACCTACAGGCATGATATGGTGTCACAACAGTGTCATAGGTTCTTTCCGCTCTCCCATCCTTGTTATGTTGATGATGTTATTTCTTACATTTACAATGTGTTTTCCTATTGGAAGCATCAATTTCTCACAAAATAAAAGGTCCCAAGTAGGAAACTGTGGGCAGGAGGATTTCTTTTATAACTCTCATTTTGTAATTGAGTAAAGTATTTTCTAGAAGCCTCCCTAAATAATTGGCTCTTATATTTTATTAATCAGAACTGGGTCACATAGCTTCCTCTAACTTTAAGGAAGACTGATAGAGTATCTATCATGCTCTATAAATATCCAACAAACAAGAAGGTAAAATTCATAACGTATAATATCAAATAAAAAATTAATAAGGTTTGAAGAGAGGCAACAACAACAAAAAACCCTTTAATCAGGAGAAAAATCAACCAATTACAAAAACAACAGACTCAGTAGACAATGATTCTCCAAAGCTCAGTTGCAACAGATGTAACTTAGTACATTTATATATTAAATGTATTAATAAATATTAATAGTTATTAACATTAAAGTTATTATTACTGTTATAAAAATGTTGCATATATTCAGATGCTGGAGAAAAGGTTGTGTGTGTTAAGTAGAGGCATAGATGATACCCAAAATAATCCAGATTTCTAGAAATGAAAACTATAATTTCTGAGATAAAATCTATAATGGAAGGGATTAATGGTTAGTAAACTTAATGACAGTAATGAAAACTATCTAAAATAAAACACATTGAATGAAAAACAACTAAAAAACTAGTAAGCTATAAGACAGATTCAAGAAGCCTAATATAAGTGTCATCAAAATCTCTAATAATAATAATAATAATAATAATAATACAAAACAGAAAAGGAGACAAGTAGAAGGTGATCAAGCAGAACATATTTAAAGAATTAATAGATGAAATTTTTCCAAATTTGATTAAAACTATTATTATTCCACAAAGCTCAATAGAATCAAATCACAGGAAATATGAAGAAAACTCACAAAGTCACCTTATAATGAAGTTGCTCAAAATCATTAATAAAGAGAAAGTCTTAAAATCAGCCAGAAGAAAAACAAACATTTTATGCAAAAGAACTAAGATAAAAATCAAAGCAACTTGGAAACAATGCACATCAGGAGATGGAGCAACATTTTTAAACTACTGAAAGAA
>NW_011897459.1:0-520 GCF_000151845.1 Pteropus vampyrus | reverse complement strand
ATCAGAAAACGAGCTAAATAGAAAAGTAAGGTGGGAGATGCAAATGCACTATATCATTAATAACATTAATTGTATCTGGTGGATTATTTCAGTGAAAGTTTTACTACAAACTTTTTGTATTAAATGCTATAGCAATAATCTAGGGGAAAAAATACCCACTTTCCCCCATGTAGACCAACAAACAATGAAAGTAAAACAAAGCTAAGTAAACAATAAAAACTAAAGCTGCCATTGTTTATCTGAAGCAAAGCTTCCATAATAAGCTTCAACCAAGTTTTGTTTCGATGTTTATTCATTTACTTCTTCAGCGTATTCTTTTATTTATTTATTTACTTTCTTCTTTTAGACATTTAAAATTCTCTCATCAGGACAACCCAGATGACATGTTATGTAGGTGTAATGTTCCCACTACTTATTCCCCCAGTGTTTTAATGTTTTCTTCATAAATATGATTTTCTATTTTTGTTCTATCAGCAAAAACAATTTCATATGCAACTCAGGAATAATTTGAATCCCATTT
>NW_011897458.1:1286-2758 GCF_000151845.1 Pteropus vampyrus | reverse complement strand
ACTCGGCAGCAAGTGGCCTCACGTGGCTGTGGCGCTTTGAAATGTGGCCAGTGCTACCGAGCCACGGCGTTTTAAATTTGATTTCATTTTAACTAATTTAAATTTAAAGTTACACAGCTCCGAGTCACGAGTGACCACCAGATGGGATAACCCCCTCGCCTGGGCTTCCGGGGGGCTGCGGTGGCAGCCATGGCAAGCCTGGGGACATGAACCCCAAACCCCAGTCCTGGTCCCTGGACTGTGCAGACTTTAGTCTGAGCGTCTGCCCCCTGTGTGGGTGTCCGTTTGTCTCTCACTCAACTCCCAGTGTGGCAGCGCGCACACGTCCAGTTCCGAGGTTGATTCTGCGCACGTCAGTCGAGGGCCAGGTGGCACCTCTTTTCTCTCTGGCCCCTCTCTCTGCCCCTGCCCCCCAGCCTCTGTCTACATGAGAATCAGCAGCTCCAGCCTCTTAGGAGTTAAGTTCTTGCATCGTCTTCCCCTCCGAAGGCCTCCGCTTGTCTCTCTAGGCTCGCTTTTCCCCACTCATGCGGGGACCCAGAGATGGTCAAGCTGCTCTGCTTTTCGGTTTTACGTGGGTGACAGTAGCCACGAGTGAATGATTATTAAATGGTGCGAGTAACCTCCAAGTATCCTCCTGCAAACCACCGATTCTCCCCAACTTCATCCATTTTATCTGCAGAGAAAACCAGACTCTCTCTCACCTCTGTGTTAAAGACCAGACGAGAGCTTCTCAATTTCAAGTTTTTTCTCTAGTAATTTTTCTTCTTAGACTTGACAGCTATCGATTTTCAGGCAGATAACTACTCAAGCGACACACGACCTGGTTTTATTTTTAAGTTCGAAGTATTACTATTAACATCTTAAAAAAAAACAAAACAAAACAACTAACTCAGATTTTCCACTTTCTGAAAGGAATTTTGATGCCAGCTCGCAAGCCGAGACACCTGAACTCAGTTAACAGCCATTCTATTCTTCCAGTGGCTCAGGCCAAAAGCCTTGATGTCGGCCCTGACCTCTTTCTCTGGAGCGCACGGGCAGCCGCCAAGCTCCACCTTCACCAACTATGCGGAATCAGACACCCTCCACGGCCCTCAGTGGCTCTGCGCCAAGTCATCGGGGCCTCTCCCAGGGTGATGGCAAGGCGCCCTCGTCTGGTCTCCCTGCTTCCCAGGCCCTTTCATTCTCTGTCCCACCGAGTGAACAGAGGGATCCCACGCCGCCTGCGTGGCTTCTTTCCACTCTGGAATAAGATGTGCGTGAGTCCCCTCCCCCACCCCAGGCGCTCTCCCCTGCCCTCCGCACCCCCACAGTGGCCTCTCCCGGCTCTCCAGCTTCCTCTGCAGGACCCTGCACCCTGGCACCCTGTCCTGCCTCCTTTGGAACTTGGCCGTGCTCACCTCAGCATGGTAGCGACTGTTTCATCAGAAGGTACCTCTCCCCTTCCCCACGCACAGTGCAGACACACCGTC
>NW_011897458.1:0-301 GCF_000151845.1 Pteropus vampyrus | reverse complement strand
CCACCCCAGGCGCTCTCCCCTGCCCTCCGCACCCCCACAGTGGCCTCTCCCGGCTCTCCAGCTTCCTCTGCAGGACCCTGCACCCTGGCACCCTGCCCTGCCTCCTTTGGGACTTGGCCGTGCTCACCTCAGCAGGGTAGCGACTGTTTCATCAGAAGGTACCTCTCCCCTCCCCCACGCACAGTGCGGACACACCGTCCTTAATTTTTTTTTTTCTTTTTTAGAATTCATTTTTAAAGAGTATTTTACATAATTATCATGTTTAGTTTCCATCTCCTGCATTACAGTGTAGGTGTCCAAG
>NW_011897457.1:4645-5490 GCF_000151845.1 Pteropus vampyrus | reverse complement strand
CATGGCTGCTCCGGGAAGGGTCTGCTATTGATAGAGCCCCAGCTGGACGCAGCAGTCCTGATCTGCTGTTTTCAGTTCAGGACACACAAATGGCACACTCACAGTGAAATGAGGCTGTGGTTGAGGCTCATCACAACCCACTCACTGGCATGGCTGTAGGGATGAAGAAAGCAAGTATCTGAGAAGGACTAGGACAAGAGCTACTCTTGTTATGTGGAATGCCCTGGGCGCCAGGCCTGGAATGGCCTGGATTTGGGAAGTCTGGGAATCACTGCCCTGCCCCCACCCAGAGAACCATTCCTTCCATAAACCCCTAATGGTCTGTTGGGCAGAGTGCAGGGGTGCTGCCAGTCTCACACTAGCCTTGAGCATCCAGGTGACTGATATTCATGCTCTAGCCCCAGGCCTCTTGACTGATCAGGAAGTGAACACAAGCCACTTTTTCCTGCCTTCTGTGTCCCCTAGAGCTTCCTCTCTGTCTCTTTCTCTGTCCTCACTTGGCTCTTCTGCAAACTGTTCCCCACCAGGCCCATGGCACTTGGAAACACAGGAGGAGGGCTCTGGGCCTAGGTGGGAAGGGGCGACTGGACATGGGTTCAGCTTCTTCGACTTAGTGCTTGGCAAAGGTGAGTTGCCTAATCAACGCTCCTTGGCGGCGGGGGGCGGCGGGGGATGATGAACTGTCAATTAATCACAGCTGTTGCCCATCGAATGGATTAGGGCCAGGCAGGGAGGGAGACTCTCCTCCTTTCCTCCTTTGTGTCTTCCCATGAAACAGCTGCCCCACTATTTTTCCAGACACCCAATTCCATTTTCCTTCCACTCAGCTCTCAAGTCCTCTCCCA
>NW_011897457.1:0-1635 GCF_000151845.1 Pteropus vampyrus | reverse complement strand
CACCAGCTGATTCTCTGCCACCTTTGTCCCTCCCCCACATCCCTTCTAATGGGATGCATGAAGAGAATAGACCTAATGATCCATTTCGGAGGATTGGCCTCAGGGAATGCTTCGCATCCTGTGCTGTCCCTTAAGGAATCCAGATTGTGTCCGGGGAGCCAAGACCATAGAGTTTCAGACAGAGGCAATCACCTGGACAGGACAGCAATATGAAATAGTTGGCGTTTGCCCGGGTCCCCAAGAGACCTTCTTTAGCCCAAGGCTAATAGAACAAATGGCTCCCAAGTACCTTTGTTCTAAACAAGGTTATTCTTTCTCCTCCAAGTTTCAACCTTCGGAAAGCTATTGAGAAATGGGCCAGAGTGTCTTTCCATCAGCAGGTTCACAGCTTTCTTTTCATTTCCCTATTTCTCGCTCCTGTGTTCCAGAATGGATTACTCTGTCCCTCTTCCAGCTTTCGAGGAGCCAACTTCTCAGGAAGAGTCGAACACATCCTTTTGGCGTCCTTGTTTTCCAAACACAGGAGAAAGGTGATGGACACAGTCTCAGGAAACACTGAGGCACCAGGACTCCCGCTCTGTTGCCAATGGCACTCAGGTGACTCCAATAGTTTTTGCTAGGTGGTTCTGTGACAAGATGGAAAACAGCCCCATCGAATCCAAATAATGTTCCTGTGTGTCCAGAAATCTGTTGGTACAGGAATACCAGACTTGTCTTTGGCACCTCCAAACCTGCTGTGGTCTGTCCATTTGACACAATGAAACCTAGCAGGGATATGTGGCTTAACATCCTCACCCACATGTCGGGGCACTGCCTTCTACTCCAACATCGGTCACCTGCGTGGACTGTTCAGCACCCGCTGCCTGGTGTGTCACTGTCTCCCAAAGGCTGAGCACCTTTATGCACATGTCGTTCTCCCCCTACAGCCCTTTGGCTCTGACCCACACCAGTCTCATGTCTGAGGCTCTGATTCGGCTTTTGTTTATATGCTTGCTTGCTTGCTTGTATGTTGGTGTCTTGCTCTCCTTTTCACGTCCACATGGCAGCAAAATCATAAGGGCTCTGTCCTTTGCAGTCTGACATAGTTCCCTGCCCTTGACGGGGAGGGGGACCACTCAAAAGGGCCAGTCATAAAATATATGGGTGAGTTGAGGAGCTCCTAAGTGGCAGAGGCCTGAATTCCAGGCGGAATGTAGCTCCGAAATTCCCAGGGCTGTTTGGCGACTGCTCGTCTCCAGACTAAACAGTGGTGGCTGGACTGGCCACTGGCCCAAAAAGGACAGCTCATGGCATCTTGGCAAAAGAATCCCTAATCATAGAGGCCAAGGAGATCAATGAGTGGCAGTGAAGCCTGGCCTTCCAGCAGGCTGGCAGCTAATGGCTGAACCCTGGCACAGAACAGGGTAAGTGTCCTGAGCCTTGATTCCCTTGGGTCTGCAGGAGCATTGGGATTCTGTGGAGAGTGGACGGCCGGTCCCTCTTGTCCGCTCTGTGTTGAGGCTGGGGAGGAGGTGATGCAATACACTGGTAGCAGTTCCCGGGTGGTTCTGCTATTGATACAGTCCCTGCTGTACGATGCACTCCTAATGTTTCACGTTTAGGACACACAAATGCCAAATGAGCAGTGAAATGAGG
>NW_011897456.1:2624-3780 GCF_000151845.1 Pteropus vampyrus | reverse complement strand
TTGAGGAGTTTTAGGGTAGAAAGGGGATTCCGGTGCAGTGCCATATTTGGAAGGTTTCACGGGGTCTAAGGCTGTTTTCTTTTCCTCCAAGACATTGAGACTGGTCCGACGGCTCAGACGTGCCAGGTGACACTGTTGTTTTTCCTTCCCAGGTGGATTTTCGGATTCCGACCTCGTGGACGGGACTTCAGGTGGAGGTAGAGTGGTTTGTCTCTCTGTGTGTTCTTTCTGTCCATCACCTGCCGCCTACTTAGTCTGCCGAGTCACAGAGTCCTGGCAGCCAGTGAGGTCGCAGTGGGCCGCTTGGCCCTCTCCCTCTGAGCTCTGGTGTTTGCACAGACGTCGCGGGTCCAGGCTGACCTGGGGATGCTGCTCCCTGACGGATGGAGCAGGTCCTTCCTGCCCACCAGGATGGGGCGGCTGGAACCGGCCAGGCACCCGCCGATGGACCCTTTCGCCTAGGTCGTCTGTGACGATCTCGTGCTGCTGGTGGCCTGTGTGGTGTCGCATAACTAATGAGTGTGGAAACCGAGGCCCTCAGAAGGAATGGAGGTGACCTGCCCACATGACACTAGGCGGCATTATAGTGATACTAGGTTTTCCTGCCTCTGCCTTGCAACTCGGAGGTCGGAGCAGGGTCCAAAAGAATCTCGAAACAGAGCAAATAAAGAAGATGAACTATAGACTACGCTGGCACTACTCACAATGCACTTGCACGTGTTTAGCACGTGCACAGATGGTTCTGTCGTGATGTATTGTGTGTGTCTCAGGAGTGAACAGGAGTGAGCCTTGGTTTCCCCGAGGCCCTGCGCAGGGTCTCGGGCGGGCTGCACGGTCCTGTCCTGGGCTGTCTGCGAGCCCAGTGAGAGGGGACAGAGTCCCTGGGGCACCTCAGGACCCGCTGGACGGTGGGCCTCCTGTGGCCCAGCGTGCACGGCCCGTGTGACCGAGGCTTCTGGGAAACGGGAGGGAGACGCAGGATACCTTCGCCGTGCCGTGGCATCTTCCGTGAAGGTCGCTTCAGAAGCCGGGGTCCCCGGCGCCGGCCCTGGGCGTGGGTTTTTCAGGACGGCCGCGGATCGTCCTGATGCGGCCGCTCAGGAAGCCTCGTTGTCTTGCAGCGGGAGGCGGCGGAGGCGGCGGCGGAGGAGGCGGC
>NW_011897456.1:0-1224 GCF_000151845.1 Pteropus vampyrus | reverse complement strand
GGTGACATCTGCCTCCCTCGCGGGAGATGCTCAGCTCAGCCTGACGTCAGGCAGGAGGGGCCCGCGGCGGTGGCCGGGGGAGGGCAAGCGGGGCGCCCCTCGCGGTGTGCTCTGAAGTCCGCCGGGGGACCCCGGGCGGTTCTGTGGCCGCGGACCGTTCTCGTGGCTTTCTGGGGTGCCGCGGTGCCGCTGGGGGTCTCCACGCGCCCAGAGGCTGTCCCACTGTCTTTGATGCCTTTAGGCCAAGCTAGCGTCAGGGGCGACGTTAAATCTTCATTGTCTTCCCAGTTTTCACTGGGTCCGTGACCCCGAGCTCACGTACCACGCCCGACGGGAAATGCCAGCCCTGGCGAGGGCAGGAGCCGGCCCTGTGGACGGCGGTTAATGAGGCATTTGCGTCTCCAGCCGTAAAACGCCCAGCGTTTAACACAAAGAACATGAGCCACTCTTCTCGTAGCCACCCCAAGACCCTCGCGGGGAAGAGTAAGCGTCTGTCTCACTACGTGGACAGTTCCTGCCGGGTTCGGCCCTGTGGTATCAAATGGATCTTGCGTGTGTGGTTCCCGGGAGTCTTGGGGTCGTGCAGGGCTGTGTCATGGGTTGGTCCTCTAAGCCCATGTGCTGGCGAGTTGCAGATTTCCTAACAGAGACGTGGCCGCCACGCACCTCGGTTCCTACGGAAACCGCGGAGTTGGGGACACTTGTTGTACGAGACTGGCCGATTCTGCAGTGTGGTTTTCCAGGATTTTTCATTCTCTCGACTTCCGTCCTGTCTGTTGAATCTGCTTCGAGATGCGTCTCGACACGTGGGCGAAGCGTGTGCGTTTTTCCCAACGCCGGGCGAGAAGCGTCGATCGCATGCTGTCGGTCGGGGTCTAAGTCCGTGCAAGGGTGTTTGAATGTCATGTGTCGCGCTCGACTATGCGGAAAAAAATATGCACGGCCAGCGAAACTGGACAGGTCCGTCCCGTTTTCTTAAAGATTTGCCTTTGGACTGAGAGATCCAGCGCGTTCTCGTGCTGGGCTGTCGCAGCCGCTCGGAACGTGGCTCCCGGGGGGCGTGTGTCTCTCCGTGTTGGCTTCAGGGGACTGGGTCACGCGACGGGCGACAGGCGGCAGAAGGACCTGGTTTGACAGAGCGCGGCTTCTGGCTGGTCACGGGACGTGAGGGGAGCTGCACGCTGCGCCCGAGCCGGCGGGTTCTCCCTGGTCGTCCGGTCGCTT
>NW_011897455.1:3614-4498 GCF_000151845.1 Pteropus vampyrus | reverse complement strand
TTTTCATTTTTTAAATAAAGTCATGGATCCAAATAGATGCGGGTGACCCATCCGAGCTCACGGAGGTACGCAGTGACAGAGGAGAGTTTGGGTCGGTGGTCTCGGGCGTCTCACACAGAGCAGCCCGGCCCCAGCCCTCTGTGTACTGAGCCTCTTTCCACGGCGCTGTCCCGGTGGTTGCTAGAGGCATCGTCACTTTGCTCCTGGGCCAAGATGGCCTTTAGTGGTTGCGGGTCACCCGCTCAGCTGGCATAGGTGTCCCGCATCGTCCAGAACCCTCACTGACACAGCGCTGGGCCCACCCTCCCAGCTCCGGATCTCCTGGCTGATGAGCCTCACACGCCCTCCACTTCTGAGGTCCCCTGAGCCTCTGCGCATGGCTTTCCAGCCAGGAAGGCCTTTGTGGTCACGGCGTGGCTGATGTGTACGATCCCGGCACGCCAGCTGGTCAGGCAGCCCCTGGGAGGCCCGGGGGAGGCGGGCCAGCTGTGCCAGACGTGCACACAGCAGTGGCACCCTCCGTCCGCACGCCGCGGTGGTCCTCGCTGTGTCCCGTGCTCTGAGCTGAGAGAGCAAGGCCCTGCCCCCTCAGCGTCTGCAGAGCCCACGCATCTGGTGGCATCGGGGAACGCGCTTGGGGCTGGCGGAAGGGGCCACTTCTGGAGCTGGGGGAGCCTCTGGTACTCTCCGCTTCCACAGTGGGCAGCTCCGAGGCCGCGCCTCACCACGCCTCCCTGACCAGGCCACTGGCAGGGACACGGCAGTGGGGAGGGTCCCACGAGCACTGGAGCGGGCTCCGAGTCCCTCCGCGCCGTGTGCCACGCCGGAGTCAAGAATGAGAAGGCGCGGTGTGTCTGAGACGGGGAGAGAACGTACTACGGCCT
>NW_011897455.1:0-694 GCF_000151845.1 Pteropus vampyrus | reverse complement strand
CATTAAAATGCTCCGTGTCGGTGGCGTCCAGGGAGACAGAACAGAACCCGCGTTAGCCAGTAGAGTGTGTACGTCGGTACCAGTTTGCAGGTGTAGTTGGCGATATTTATCAAGAGCCTTTTAAAAAGTGTATATTCTTTGTCCTAGGAATTTCATTTCTAGAAATCTATCAGAAAGAGCTAACTGAAGTCTCAGACAAAGATTATGGCACAATTATCAATAATGTTGTTAGTCAGAATTATTTTAAAAATCCAAAACCAATTCAGTGCCTAAGAATAGAGAAATGGTTAAATGGATTAAGGTATCCAATAGGACAGCACTTCTAAGAATATTAAATGACATTGAGAAATATATCTAATTTTAAGTTTTAAAAAAATCTAGATATAAAATAGTATATAAGATATGATGTTAAGCTTATTTATATTTGTATTTACATACAAAAAGACAGAAAGGAAATAAAAATATTGCCTAAGGTCATATCGGAGGGGAAAGATTACTTCTCTTTTATAATTTTCTATATTTTCTTAAACGTGCCTAAACGATTTTACCAAAAGAAAAAATCAATGACGTTAATTCATTTTGTCCATCGACGTGTCATCAGAAGATGGGCATTTGGAGAAGTAAATGGCACCCAGGGGGTGGAGCAGACAGCTGTGGGCACTTACTCCTTCAGCCCATTAGAGCTCCACTTAGG
>NW_011897454.1:4990-6351 GCF_000151845.1 Pteropus vampyrus | reverse complement strand
GTTCATGCCATCTGCTTTACCAGCGGATGAAAAGTAAGCCCTGTAAGAGGCCCCCTCAATCCCACCTCAAAAAATAATTCTTCTCCAGTCCTTTCTCCAACAGGAACAAGGAAAGAACCCTGTATGACGGTCAAGTCACAGAGGAAGGAGCATCAATCCCATTTTATAGTCACAGGCTGTCAGAGAGGCAGGGTCAAGACACCTTGCTCAAGGTCCTAAGCTAAATTGAGGACTCCAAAAGCCTATTATGCCACATGGCCCAGGCATCACAAGCTGGCAGGCCACCTCTCTCCCGCCCTTCAGAGTGAGGTGGACGATGCTTCTAGATTCTCAACAGCATGAGGGGAGGGGAGGGGAGGAGATGGCGAGGGTTGGAGTGCGCGTGGCACACCGGACCTGGCTGTGGCCCTTTTCTCTCAGCCAAGGCCGGGGAAAGTTCACGGACTTGGGGAAGGTTCATCCCCAGATCTGAGCCCCACCAGATGACCGAGACCCTGCTCCTGAAGAATCGACTGGCCTTGGAAACTCTAGCCTCAGAACCCAGCTTCCACCTTCGAGGGTCCTGCAGCCCGCAGCCTTCCTCCTCAGCGGCCGGCCCAGCGGGGGCAGTAAGGACGACGGCTTACAGACACGCCGTGCGACACCTCGTGCTCAGCATCCTCCAGACAGATTGTTTAACCCTCTCAGAAATCCTGGGAAGAAGGGTTTTGACTTCTTTTTAACTATTATCTTTATTATTTTTTAGGTGGAAAATTAAGATATAATTTTTTAACAGTCTAATGATAGAGGAAATAATAGTTCCCCTAACGGCCTACACTTTTAAACAGCTGGCACACATCCTTTCAAACCTTTTTCTAGACCACGAAACTCTCTTCTTCTTTTTACTGTGAGATCACATTAAGTGTAATGTTGTTTTTCTCAGCCAACGCTATATTTTGGGCATTTTTCCATAAGAACACACAGTTCCGCTTCATTCTTTTTTGGGCTATATATTATTTTCGATATGGCCACATCGCAGTCCATTCAGAGACAGGCAGTGTTACACTCGTCTTTACAGAAAGGAGACAAGCTCCAACAGGTTATGTAACTTGTCTAAGGTCCCCCAGCTAGTAAGTGGCAGGGACAGGGCTAGAACCAGGCCCACTTGATTCCAAGGTCTGCGTTTTCCAACGCTCCTGCCCCACAATGTGCCTGTTCTGCATGTTGCCATCAACTAGACTACGACCCCCTGGAAGGCACTGCGTCAATGTCTTTAAGTCTCCAATGCCTAGCACCGTGCTGGCATGTTATAAAAGTTAACAAATATTTGTTTTGTAAACATCTGCTGAATGTCACCTTTTTTGTGCTATGTTTACCTTCCC
>NW_011897454.1:0-1240 GCF_000151845.1 Pteropus vampyrus | reverse complement strand
ACTATCTCACTAATAACGTTTTAATATCATCTATATGTTTAAATAATATCTAAGACAAAGTGAGTTCAATAAAATATATTATTAAAATTAATTTCTTTCCACTATTTGGCTACTAGAAACTTTAAAATCGCATTTGTGGCTCAAATTAAGTTCCTACTGGACGGCTCACCTGAAACGTGCCAGCTGCTGTCTGCTCCTTCCCTGATGACTCAGTCACCGTGAGGAATTAACTACCACCTTGCGTGCAGTCTGCAGTGCTGGCACCTTGCTGTCGACTGAAGTGAGGCTGGCTGCCCGCCCTCAGACCTCAGACCGCAGCCTTGGGCTGGGCTTGAAGCTGCATCTTTCTGTTTCCAGTAGTCTGTCTGCCTACAGCTACACCCCCTAGCAACCTCGGATTCAGTGTCTAGAGATTAAGAGGCTAAGTAGTCCTGGGTTCACGCCCCAGTGGAGCCACGGTCCATGGTCTATGGCCATGCCACCCTGAACAAGCCCGATCCCGTCTGATCTCGGAAGCTAAGCAGGGTCGGGCCTGGTTAGTCCTTGGATGGGAGACCACCTAGGAAGACCAGGTGCTGTAGGTATAAATAATACAGAGTTCAAAAATTTTTTAAATTAAAAAAAAAAAGCAGCTAGGTAAATTAGAATTGTGCGACATGTAAGAATTAAGGTTAAGCAAGGGCTAACGAGGGTCTCCAAGTTGGCTCCAGTGCCAGATACTTCGACACATTTTGACTGCTCAGAGACCCTTTTCTGCCTTGACTACCCTATCCTAACGGACTGCTCCCATCGACTCCAGATGCCTAGTGTCAGCTCTACGTTAAACCGGAGCTCTGTGCAAGTCGGCTCGCCGTCCTGCAGCAGCTGCTGTCCGAGGGTGCATACGTCCCGGTGATGGTGTCTGAGCAATGCAGATCTATCTACTTCACGCCACAAAACTGCGCATTTAAAAACAGTTAAAATGGTAACTTTTATTTTATATTTCGCCACAATTAAAAACACTTCATCGGTTTCATAACTCTCTCAAGTTCAAATTCTTATGCAGGTCATACGTGGCCTTCAGAACCAGCCCCTACCCCCCCTTTCTGGCCTTCCTCTTGCTTCCTCTGGTCTTACGCTCTGGGCACTTTCCCTTGGCACACCACGGGGACCAGTCTCAATGCCCTTCACGTGCTGAACCCTCCACTGAAAGCCTTTCCCTGTCCCCTCCATCAAACGTCGCCTCCTCTGTGAAAATTCC
>NW_011897453.1:2919-4122 GCF_000151845.1 Pteropus vampyrus | reverse complement strand
CATTTCCAGGTTTTTCTCAATCCTTTTCCTTACAATGTTTATACTACTTATTTTGTTTTCTTGTCCTATTGCATTAACCAGAACCTCCAATGTCGATACGGCTGGTATCCTTGTTGCGTCTCATCCTTTAACCTGAATGGCTTTAGAACTTCACGATTTAATATGAAATATGTGGTGTCTTTGAGTGTCAGTATTTATAGTACTTAGGGCATTTTCTTTTGCTCCAGCTTTCACTTAGAGTTTTTATCAGGGTGGGTTGCTTACTATTATCAAATCTCTTTTCAGTATATTTCGACATAAATATTTGGGTTCTGCCTTGAAATATGTCGATATAGTGAATTAGTGTAGGATACAGCCTGGTTTTGAATCACCTTGCTTTTCTGTAAGAAACCCTCTTGGTCATGTGGATTCTTCATCTAATGCATTGCTGGATTTTGTTTGGTAATACTTTACTTGAAATTTTTACAGCGATATGCATAAGTACAGTGGATCTCCAGTTTTCTTTTTTGTGCTCTGATTTTTGTTTGTTACTTTGTTTTAGGTGATGCTACTCTGAAAATAAATTGGGGCTCTTTCCTTCTTTTTCAGTAACTAGCAGTTGTTTGGCTCTCTCAGGAATTATCTGTTTATTATCTGAGCCGATGCCTTTTTTCTACATGCATCTTTAACAAACTTTCCAATTTTTTTCTTTAATTACTGGTCTATTCAGGTTTTATGTTTCATCTGGCTCAATTTAGGTAATTTATATTTTGCAAAAGAAAAAAAAATCATTTACTTTGCTGTAAATTTTCAAATCTGTAGCCCTATAATTCCATTTAACATTCTTCTAAAATTATTTTAAAATCTTTGGCTTTATTTATTTATTTTTTTGCTTTCAGCTTTCTTATTTCTATTGTTTTTGATTTGTATTTTTAGTTTTCTCCTTAGTTTGCCAAGAGTTTGTTTACTTTGTCATTTGTATTCAAGTAAAAGTAAAGCTTTTGCTTTTATCTCTTTTCTCTACCTCCCTCCATTTTATTCATTTCAGCTTTTATTTTTTTATCTTTATTCCTTCAAGTAGTTTCAATTTGTGAGACTGTATTTTGATTTTGGGTTTTCTGATATGACTGGGGTTTGATCAGAGAGTGTGACCTATAAATTTCCTTTTTGTAATTTATTAATTTTCTTTATGGCCATGTACATGACCAATTTTTGTAAAAGTTT
>NW_011897453.1:0-1017 GCF_000151845.1 Pteropus vampyrus | reverse complement strand
TTCTTTTTATTCTTTTTTAATATTTACTAAATAAATAATAAATAGCTATGTCAACTATCATTGAAAAATGTTAAAATTACTTTAAAAATAATGAATGGCTATTATGAGTTTCAGTGATGAAAGCTATTATTGACTCACGAGGTGCCAACACAGCACTAAAATCTTTACATAATCCCACATAATCCTCCCAGCAGCCCCCCCCTCCCCAGGCCGGTACTGTTCTCACCCATACTACACAGAGAAGGATGTTTCCCAGCTTGCCTGGTATAGAGAGTCACCTGGAAATTTTGTTGAAAATGCCCACAGCCACGGTCCGGCTCTGGAAATTCCGGGCGGGGGCCTGAGAATCTGTATTTTAAATCTAGCACTCCTGGAGATGTTTTTTTTTTTTTGGTCCGAGCAATATGGGAAATACTAAGGTAAAGAACCTTAGAGGCTCAGAGAAGGCCAGAGACCTGCCCAAGGTCACACAGCTGCTAGCCCAACCGGGTTTAAACGTGGAACCAATACCCAAATCACTTACCCTCTTTCTAATCAGAATGTTTTTGTTAACTTGCTAACTCAGGGCTTGTTTGCAGGAATTTCCTTCCCTTCTACTCCGACCCACCCATGGATCTCCATGGAATAGTAAGTAGGACAGGGTGGGCCTTCCTGCTGTGCCTGCCTCCCTTGCCCTCAGCCCCAGATGTGAATGACAGGCCTATTTTGTTGCACTTTGATTTACAACTGTAACTGGGGGAATTCGAAGTTATCTTTGCTGTGAGCTTCTTATCCACACCAAAATCTTTCAGTTTTGTGTTTAGCATTATTTGTGGTGCTTGATCTTAGAGAGCTGGTACAAGCCTGCTAGCATCTAGTTTCACAATGCTTCTGCTGGGACCAAGAATTCAAGGGATGTTCATTAAAAATAAATTTAAAAAAAAAAAGAGGAATTCAAGGGTTGTGTTTTGGAATGCGGGCACTGTATAGATCCTAGCTACTTCTGCCTTTCTTTTTTTTAGCGTTTTTTTTTTTTTT
>NW_011897452.1:2802-5453 GCF_000151845.1 Pteropus vampyrus | reverse complement strand
GGGCAGGAGGGGAGACTGGGTGGGGTGAGGCAGAGTGCCACGGCACTTCCCCCCCAGACAGCCACCTTCCAGCACCAGACCGGCCTGGCCAGAGGCAGCAGGGCCAGTGGGAGGCAAACCCACTCTGAACTGGGAAAGACGCAAATAGGAACTTGTTTGTTTGGTTTGGAAGGCATGTTCCTAAACCTTGCCAAGCCTCAGATTTCCCTTCCAGAAGACAGGAGTAACAATATCTACTTTGCAAGGCTGAATGACTAAACAGACACACTTATGGACTTAATATTCGACAAATATTTATAGACCAACCATGACACAGCAGTGGTCTACAGCACTTATAAGGCCTCGCACACAGTTAAGTGCTCAAACAGTATTTGTTCAATGACTTGTCAAACTCGGAAACTTAATTACAGCTCTGCTTTCGCAAAAGATATGGGGCTGAAATTTCCATTTAACCCAATGAAACCCCACAGAAGATCAATGCGTGTCACTTTCAGTTGCTGTGATGGGACGGAGACAGTGTTTGGAGACTGGGGCAGTGATGTTACTCACGCGTTACTGTAGACACTAAACGAAAAACCGCAGAGGATGCGCCCGGCCCGGTATCTGATATAAAGCAGACACTCGGTAACAGGAGTTGTCATTCACCATGAATTTTGATCACGACAAAAATCGCAATGGCCTACCACTTGAAATGGAGCACACCACCTCAGAGCGATGGCTTCCGGACCTCCGGCTTCCCTGAGTCACCTCCTGATTCCATATTCAATAGCAGCCTTGGGAGTCCTAGATCTAATGCAACAGTGACTCTTTCATTGGATGCTAAAAACAAATGCGACTGCTGCTGACAAGTTTAAATAGAAAAATAGTCGCAGGCATTTGACAGAGTGAGTACAGTACAAAGAGAGGCTGTCATTTAAGAAAGCGTTATTTTCTGCCATATTGTACAGAAGGGCAGGGAAGGACTGATGAAAGGGGGTTGAGATTTCATGTAGAGAATTTTCTTTTCCTAGGATATCACTCTAGCCAATTCCTGACCTTTCCTTGAGATATAAAAAGGGATTTGAAAACAGCGAATAACCCATGAAAATCACTGCTGAACTCTTCTTTCTCACTAAGTCTCATCGACTTTTACTCCCCAATCTGCCGCCCAGTAAATAACATCCCGCAACACACGCACCAACTTTCAGAGTTTTGCCAGCAACAACGAGGCAGGATTCACCAAGGGCTGTGTCAGAAACACTGGCTCCTGAAGGTTTAGTGGCCCTGTGTCAGCGAGCACAGCTCCCACACACAAAGAAACCGATTCGACACACTCGTCCAAGTTGTGAAAGGTCCCGATCCCCAGGTGAGGGGCCATCGCTGAAAAACACACGTGATCTAATCGACATCTCATCTCGCACTTGAATGTGGTGCTGCCCAGCATTCAGAACTAACAGGACAGTATCTGCACTGTGTTCACAAAATAAAACCCGCCCCACCTCCTACAGCCTCCGCGGACGGCAGACGGCACCTCCTTACACTGTATGGAACATCGTACATCAGCCAGCATCCCCAGCGAGCCCCTTCTCTGTGCCGGGAGGTGTGAGGGAGGAAACTCCATGCACGCAGGGTGCAACCACACGACCGAAGTTCCAGGTCACCCGTAAGGCTTCCTGATGTCCTCAGAACATCATCTTGACTCTAGCACGGATTTAAAACCTTTTTGTGATCTGGCCCTGGTACCTGTCCAGCCTCATCTCCTGACGGCTTCCCCACTTGCACCTGCACCCCAGGCTTCCATCACAATGAACTACCCTAGCTCCCCACCTTCTCTTTACCTCCAAGCGCCACCCACTGTCCCCCCAACTCCTCAGACTACTTCCCCTGCTTCCCTCTTAACCTGTTACCTTCTTCTCCGACTTTGCAGGTTGCTTTAGAGACAGCTCCTCCTCCCGGAAGCCCTATCGGACGGGTTAGTACTCACCCTGGCTTTTCCCGTGGCACGCTGTGCTCACTCAATAGTCCGTCTGATAAAACTTACTCAGTGCCTAGTACGAAGTATTAAGCGGCGCCAGAGACAGAACGATCAGCAAAACGGGGCAATGCTCATGCCTCCCTGGGGTTTACAATCTAGCACGAGAATCCCCTAAACGCACCCAAAGCCGAAGTCCAGGCCTGACCGCTGCACTGACCTGCCTTCCTCCTTGTTGCTCTGCCCGGAGACCAGAGCTGTCCGGCATGGTACCTACTGGCCACACGCCTGTGGAGCACTGGGATGTAGTTGGTGTCACATGCTAAAATGGTGATATTCTGGACATATTAGGTTAAATAAAATGTTAACAAAATTAACTTTGCTGCTTCTTTCTGCCTGTTCCGATGCTCTCGCCAAGGGCGGGAACTCGTTCACCTCCGTGTCCTCATAGCTCAGCAGGCAGAACAGGACTCAAAGAGCAGCTCAGTAAATGGCAATGAGCCTAGAAAGGCAGGGACTCGAACCCAGGCCAGTGTCCCCGCCGAGCCGGGGACAATGGGCAGCTACCCAAGGCTTCTCAGTGGTGTATGTATATGTGGGGGGGAGGGGGGGAGTGGGCGGGGGCTGGACTTGGAAGCTTTTCAGGCCACAGAGGGTACAGCAGGTCTGGGTGGGCAGGAAGTAGATTCGGGGAAAGGCC
>NW_011897452.1:0-587 GCF_000151845.1 Pteropus vampyrus | reverse complement strand
TATTATTATTATTATTATTATTATATTATTTGGAATTTCATTACTACTACTACTACTACTACTATCATTATCATATTATTTGGAATTTCATTAACAAAATAAATTTTTGTGGAAATTTATTTTTCTCTTACAAGTAGCTACAAAATATCTTCACTTTTGCGTCTGGCCTGAAAAGCCTCAACTATTCACTGTCCGGCCGCACATGGAGTCCAGACCTCTAGCCCAGACGAGCAACCCCGTCTCCTAGCCCTGCCGGCCAGCCCCTGCTCCTCATGGCCCTGCTCCAGAGGCGAAAGCACGGCACCAGTTCAGTTCCCCGCACCCCGAGGACACCATTCGAGCCAGCAAGCGGGGAGAGGGGGGCTGGCTTCGTTCTTGGAACTTGAAGCCGCTGTCCTGGGAGAAGCGAATGGCAGAACACACGCCTCCTCCCCCATGTAGGCCGCCTGGGAGTGACATTCCACTCTCACGCCCCATCTCATCTCCCTTACGAAAGGCCAACCTGTGAAGACATGACATTATTGAAAGGCAGTGGACTAAATAAAAAGATGAAACAACGCCCAGACCTGTGCCCCATGGACAGCTTC
>NW_011897451.1:3688-4000 GCF_000151845.1 Pteropus vampyrus | reverse complement strand
CGACGGGCGTTGCAGGACCTCCCACACCTGGCACGGGGCATGTTCCTTTCTCTCCTAATCCCGAGGGACCTTCGCTGCCTTTCGCCCTGGTGTGTGTCCCCAGAGATGGACGTCAGACTGAGGCTCCGACCCCACCCCATCACTCCCTCACCCGGGATGGTGATGAAAGTCACCTGCCGTCTCCTGATACCCCTCCCTCCTTCTGTGGATGGTCTCAATCACCCAGATGACACCTCAGGGGCCAGCATGGACATCCCGGGCTTCCTGGTGGTGAGCAGGGGCTCCCGGAAGGAGCAGACAACCAGGGATGTA
>NW_011897451.1:0-938 GCF_000151845.1 Pteropus vampyrus | reverse complement strand
AGCGGGAAAGGAACTTCCGGGTGCCAAGGCCAAGTTCGCAAGTGCACATGCCACTGCTCAATAGTATTCAAACCGCGGCCGGTGCATCTGTTTTACCGAAATCACCAAAGCAACCCAAACCGTCTCATCTACAACCCGCACGCTCTCGACCCGTAAGAACGTTCAACAAAACGTCAGTTCAGCGTCCGAACGTCATCACGCGCACCAGCGAGGATTTCTGATGGCCACTGGCGGACAGACACGGATGGACAGCAGCTACAGACCGATGCCATCTAGTCAGTCCTAAGCACTGGGTCTGTAATACTGCATCTCAGCTGGTGATAAAAAGCTCTGCTGTCTGCTGCTACTTGTCACGCAGGCTGCTCTTGTTTGAGAATGTTCTACACTGACCCTCGTTCTGCTGTCTGCATAGCCAATTCACAGCGTAAGATTTGCATTTCACGGAAACCAAGTTTTCTTTTCACTTATGAGCACCCAGGTCAGAATTTTATCTGATCGGCCAACAGCATGTCATCACTAGTCTGGCGTTTCCCTTACTTGAAAGTACAAATTTTTGCATCTCAAAAGATCCAGAGAATGGCCTTGACCTTAGGCTTTCACTTCAGCTCTCTCGCAAGGGAGCCGCGCTGGACACAGGCTGGACCAGGAAAGAGCCTGGGGACCGCCGACCGCTCCTTAACCCCTTCTTGGTGATTTCCTGCCAGACTCGTTACCATCTGCACCTCGCTCCCCTCGCTGTCCTTCCTTCTCCCTCCCCCTTCTTGTCTCTCATCCTTTCCTTTCTAGTTCGGAGACTGTCCACCTCCGGCTAGATAGAGCGGGATTAAGTCATACTGACCCTCGGCGAGGCTATCTCAAACCAACACTAACCAACACGTGCTCTGCTGAGCTTCTGCATGAGGGTGACCGGCTCTATGAGGAATTACTCCATCTTCTAC
>NW_011897450.1:2571-3977 GCF_000151845.1 Pteropus vampyrus | reverse complement strand
ACATACCTGGTGACCTGAAGTGCCAGAGAGCAGTGTCGTAGGGGAGTAACGGACACAGAGGAGGAGCCGGGCAGGCTTC
Organism: Pteropus vampyrus; assembly: GCF_000151845.1. Lineage (NCBI taxonomy): Eukaryota > Metazoa > Chordata > Mammalia > Chiroptera > Pteropodidae > Pteropus > Pteropus vampyrus. The sequence goes on along the minus strand of NW_011897450.1, from coordinate 3,898 downwards.
TCTGCACAGCGGCCACGGAGGGGGGCGGGGAGGGAGGAGCCGGAAGCCTGGGTTCCCCGGCTCTGAGCCCCGGCAGCCTCGTGCTCACACCAGAGGGGTCTGTGTCTGGGGACAAGCAGCTCTCCTGGGACAGAGGGGCAGTGGATCGGGAGCCGCAGGCCCCGGGCGCCGGCGCCGGCCCCACCCCCTCTCCCATCCTGCCGTGGGGCCCAAGGTCTCTCCCTCCACGCCCCGCCTCGGTTTCCCTTCTGTGCCCAGCCAGTGCCAGCATCCCTGCGGGATCGTTCTGGGGCTCCGGGAAATCCACACGGGATGAGCCCCCGTAGACACCCAAGTCCTCGCTCCTGCCCTTGAAAATGCCTCCCCAGCTCTCCGTGACGCTCGGGCTTGTCCCCTCCATGTCCGCGGCCACCAGAAAGAGCAGCAGGCTGGACTCCACCCCTAACCAGTGCACTCTGTTCCGAGGCCCGCGGCCGGGTTGCGGAGGGTGAGTGGGCAGAACTAACACCCGTTCGTCACGAATCTCGCAGCTGCGATTCCCTTGAGGACCTGCCGTGTGCCCAGGTGCTTCGCCCAGAAGCCCCAGGACACAGCTCAGCATGCAGCTGTGGGCAGACGAGGAAGCCAGCAGAGCCGCCCGTGGAGGGCAGAGGGACCTGGACGCAGGCCCACCTGGTCACCTCGATCCTCGCTTGCCCTCTTGGGCCCTGAGCTCTGGGCCATGAGAGAAACTTCTTCCCAAACGTGGAAAGAAAGTAAACGCATCTGCCTTGTGAGACCGGCAGGTGGAAGGACACAGAAGTGGGGGGCTTCAGGCTGTAGTCGGCTCCCCGGGGGTCACGCCTTGGCTCCAGTCAGACTAGAGAACAAGGGCCTCGTCACAGAGGGCGTGGTCATCCCGGAAGTTCCCGGAGGTGGCAGACGAGGGCGGAGGTGGGGGGCTGGCTGGCGGTGTCCGCCCACCCACACTCCGGGGGCTCGGAGCCCATGGAGTACTGGAGCGTGAGGTCGCCATGAAACGGTCTCCGGTCATTCCCACCACGCTGGCCGGACGGGACATCGTGCAGTGGCCCCTCAAGTTATCTCAGCAAACGCCCCACCCCCCACCCCATCCTACTTGCCCCCCTTGTTCTGAGCCAGGCCAACTCGCTGCTTGGTCCTGACCTGCCTTCCAGGGACATCCAGTTGCAGAAAGAGAATGTCCCCGTCATGCCCGCACGAGTCCGGGCCACGTGACAGGCTGTGTTTCTCACTGAGCACTGGCACCTTGGCACCTGGGTGCAGGAAATTCTGAGACAGCCCTCCAGGCTGCGGGCCCAGGCTCACC
>NW_011897450.1:0-919 GCF_000151845.1 Pteropus vampyrus | reverse complement strand
TGCGATGCACACGCCTGGACAGTGGCGGGGTCCCACTCGGCGATCCCCTCAGCATCGATGGGGTGGAGAATGCAACCCTCCAGCTGAGGGACAGCAAACGTTTGGGACAATACGACGATCCGCAGGCTATAGGCGCGCCCCACCCACCCACCTCACAGCCCCCAGAGGTCCGCTCCCCGGGGGAAGGCAAAGGGGCGGGCCTTGGAGAGGAAGGGATGGCTTTCGGGGAGCGTCGCCTGACACCTCCAGAGCTAGGAGCATCCTTGGAGACCAACCTCCGCGTCTCACTTATGTATTTGTTTTTAAAATTTGCATCTTAGGTTCAGGCAGCTGAGTTCATCGTACTCCTTCCTTCGTGGCACATAATTATCAACGGTCTGATCTAGTCATGTCATTGGTCGTCACCTCTTTTTCCCAGTCCTTCCTGTCTCCCCCTGAAGGCGCCATGGGAATGTGTCTCGTGCATGTTCTTGAATACATACTGGACTTTGGAAATCATGTCACTGTCGGGTTTTGTGTGTGTGTAAGTGTTGTTTCAGTCGTAAGTACATTTTGTTGTGCTTTAAAGTTCCTGTTTCTCGCTGTCTTCCTTCAACAATATGCCTTGGAAATCCGTCCTGCTGGTTGTCGCCGTGTGTGCCGCCGGTTCAGTGCTTCTGACGGCTGCGCCGGGTTCCAGATTCTGCGTCCCGGCCCTGCCCCGCTGGGACTGTCTCCTCCACACACGGGGCTGCAGCGCGCGTCCGTTCACGCGTCCCTGCCCCCTGGCAAGGAGGCGGTCACTGAGTCACAAACCACTCAGCGCCGTGTGAAACGTGCTGCCGGCCTATCCCCCCCAGAAAGGCTGCCCGTGTCCCCCTGTGTTAGGGTCCCGTTTCCTCCCATCTCTGCCAATGTTCGTATCACCCAATGAACCTTA
>NW_011897449.1:1406-3814 GCF_000151845.1 Pteropus vampyrus | reverse complement strand
GTGATCAATAAAAATTATTGTAAGGGAAATATCTATGTCAAAATGACATACAGATGTCTGAGAACAGTTCTGGAGATATTCAAAGATATTATCTATTAGCAAAGATATTCTTATGCCAGTATCTGTGACTCAGCCTGTGGAGGATGTTAGGTGTCCCCCTATCCTCACAAACAGGTCAGAGTTTGTTCATGGGAATGGCGGCAATAGATTCTTATGTTCCCATTTTCTGACTTTTATTTCAACAGTGGTTATGTCTGGCTGCCTTACTTCTCTTGGTCATTTGGTTTTTGCTACTAACTCCATGAAAAAGATCTGGGGACTCTGCTTCTCCCCACTACTTTAATAGAAAGATTTACTAGGTTTCTTCAGGCAGGCTAAATAGCTTAGTTTGTTTCTCTCATTTGAAGTATTTTTAACTCTCTCATCAGATCCAAATTTTTAGACCATGTCCATGAAAAGTCAGGCAAGGGTACCAGACTCTAAGATATTTCCATTCTTCTAATTCCAGTTCCTCAAATCTTGTAGGATAGACGGAATTATATAGTGTTTTCTGAGCCTCCCTTAGGACAATCTCCTGGGGTTTCAGCAAATCCTATGCTGAAATAACTGAGGACTCAATGCAAATGATGTCAGCTTGGTTGTTACTAAACATGAAGCTCATATTAGAAACTAAAAAGGTGAGTAACCTTAGTGCTGGTGACTTTAAATTCTGAGGATGCCTATGAGGAGTTAGAAGTCTGGTTGAACCTGACAGTTTGTTAATCCCTTATAAAAACACTGGGTGTCAGGGCAATGGCTCAAAGGAAATGACTCTCACATATTCCTTTAAGTAGGGAGAAGAGAGGTATGCTGGTTCCTTCTATACCATATTAGGAATATGCCTAAGGGTTCCTGAGAAACAAAAGAGGTCCTACAGAACCCTGAGTAGTTTTAGCTCAGAAAGAGTATTAATTTAAGTGAGAAAAGGTTGGGAGAAAAACTTAAACCTTTTAGCAATCAAGAAGATGTCAGAAAAAAGGGAAGGGCTCTTTACTTAGGAACTGAGACTCAGCAGAGTGAGGGAATTGGCCGGAGAGAATCAGGCGTTCAGGGTGGAGAAGCGGGTAATTACGTACTCTTTAAGGATCCAAATCTGGAGAATGACCTTTTTCTCTTACTCTGGATTGTTTGTCTGATGCATCTTTGGGCAGGTGCTGGCCTTCTTTAGCAAATTGTGTTAATTCTGGATTTGTGAGGTGGGGCTTAATAACTATTAAAGTTTAGGTGGAGCATGTAAGAAAACCTCTCTTGATTTGAAGTTCTTTTTTCAAGTAAATTAGCTTGTTCTTTCATTGACAGACAAAAATAGGAAATATTTCTTAGGTTTTTATGTCTTCCAGTTCTATTCATGTTTTCATTTCCATTCCAACTATTTGGCTTTATTTAGGTTTTACTGTTTTAAATGACTTCAACACATTTTTGGGAGATAAATATAATTCAGTAAGAATTATTTTTCTTTTCTGTGTGTGTGTGTGTGCTGATAAAGTCTGGGGCGCCACACTTACCCTGAAAGTTAAACACATTACTTTGAGGAAATAAAATTGTTATATTGTAATCATTTAGTTAATATTCTGGCTGCTCAGGCAAAAAACTGAGTCATTCTTGCCTCTGTTTCCTCACACCATGCATCCAATCCAGCAGCAAAACCTGAGGCTTTAATCTCCAAATATCTACCAAATCTTTTCTCACCACCTCCATCAAAAATCTTTGCCCGAATCTTGAAAGGAAGTTTGGATTTGCAATCACCTCCTAACTCGATCTATCCTGTCTCCTTCCTATTCTCAACCCAGCAGCAGTACGGTCCTTTTGAAACCTAAATGTCACCATATAATCCTTCCATGTTTTTCATCTTATATGCAATAAAATCCCAAGTCCTCACTGTAAAAATGAATGAATGAATGAATGAATGAAGCCTCTCGAAAATGGAGTTGGAGCTGTCATCCCTGAGGAACTGCCTTGCAGGTCTTGCTCCTCAACGCTTTGGAAAGGGGTGAAGAGTTAAAGAAGTACAAATTAATGGTTGAGAGATGGTCACGGGGATGGGGAGCATGGCACAGGGGTATAGTCGGCAGTAAGGTAATGGCTATGTGTAGAGACAAATGGGTGATAGAGTAATTAGAGGGATCGCTTCATAAACTATATAAATGTCTAACCAATGTACTGTATACTTAAAACTTATAATAAAGTAAAATGCAAAAAAAAAAAAGGGCAAAATAACCTTTGGACAGGGTCTAAAGCAACATTATTTCCCAAAGAACTGTTTATAAAGATAACAAGAAAGCAGATATTACGACTACTGGACTATTTAGTACATGCTTTCTAACTTTTGTATTTCATACTTTTCCCCAAATACTTGCATGACTTGGCCC
>NW_011897449.1:0-321 GCF_000151845.1 Pteropus vampyrus | reverse complement strand
TAGAGACAAATGGGTGATAGAGTAATTAGAGGGATCGCTTCATAAACTATATAAATGTCTAACCAATGTACTGTATACTTAAAACTTATAATAAAATAAAATGCAAAAAAAAAAAAAAGGCAAAATAACCTTTGGACAGGGTCTAAAGCAACATTATTTCCCAAAGAACTGTTTATAAAGATAACAAGAAAGCAGATATTATGACTACTGGACTATTTAGTACATACTTTCTAACTTTTGTATTTCATACTTTTCCCCAAATACTTGCATGACTTGGCCCATCACCTCCTTCAGTTTTGTGATAAATATAATTTCTATTAT
>NW_011897448.1:2264-5031 GCF_000151845.1 Pteropus vampyrus | reverse complement strand
GAACGCAAATATCAACAACAGTATGGTGGTTACCAGAGAGAAAGAGGGATGAGGAGAGGATGAAGTAGGTAAAGGGGGTCAGAAACATGGCAATGGTTGGGTGGTGAGCACACAGTGTACTATGCAGATGATGTATTATAAAATTATACACTTGAAACTTCTTTAATGTTAATAACCAGTTACTCTAACGTAATATATTTAATTTAAAAAAGGAAAAATATCCTTAATATGAAATTGCCACTTTTGTTTACAACAATGGTCTATAAAACACTTCGAGGTAGAAATTAATCAACAGATGCAAGGATCTTGGGCATCCTGGAATGCCAGTCTGATTGGCAAAGAAAGAACCTTGAACAAGGTCAGGCATAGATTAACCACAACCAGAATCTTATTCTAATTTTCAGATATTCTAATTGTATACTCATTTCTCATATTCCAAGTGAACAGTTCTTAGTGAAATAGTTCTATAACATATTTATGAATATCTAGATCATTTAAAGGATTTTTTTCAATTTTACTAGATATCTCTCATGCCATACAATATAAAAAAGTGTACCATTACCAATACTTCACAAGCTAGTTTTTTACATTTTTCCAATTACCAGAATTTTGAAAAACACTAGAACAAATTAAGTGTCAGCTAAGTCTTTACTACCCCTCAGAAATTAGGCTCTGAATTTTCTAAAATCTTCAAGTGCAATCTTTGCCAAGACAAACACAAAGCCATTTAAAAAGTAAAGAAATATGAACCGATGAGAGTTTCAAAGAATACAGAATCAGTATCACTGAAATTACTGTTATCTTCCCCATGGTCTCCATTGTCTGCCATCATTTCAAAAAAAATTTTTCATTCTGGGAGAAATAGTACATTAAACAAAATAGAATTCCTTCTCTCTTTGGTCCCAAACCACAAAATTAATAGAAAACATTTCATATATGAAAGATCCAAGTAAAGAAAATCTCCATACACCAGAAATGAATAGAGAACTCAGAGGAGTAAACAGAAGCAGAAATCAATAGCCTGTAGGGAAGACAGGACTGCAAGCTTTATGGATAAGGCCATTATCAGAAAGGTGCCCATTTTGGATCCCAGGGTGAAAACTAGAAATGAGGTTTCTGCCATGAATGAAGACAAGGATAGTGCCTGCCCCTCACCCACTCAACAAAAAATAAATTGTTTACTGTGGCCAGGATGTAGGTACAAGCTTCATGAGTCTGGTTTGAAGTACACTCATATTTCATTGGAGGGGAGGGTCTAATAATTATGCAAATAAAACTGAGCAAATCCCATGGGTCAGGTCACCAATACAAACTGTGTTTGTGTGCCCAGCAATGCCAGACAACTGGCAGGCTCAAAATTAACTCACTGGAAGGGCATATAAGTGAAAAATCTCCCTCAGAAGATGAGTTCAAAACAAGATTTGTAAAAGATAAGTAAGCTCAATGCTTAATGGTTGACAACGAATGGGAGAATTGATTCTGAGAAATTAGACATAATAAAGAAAACCTAAAAAAAAAAAACAGAGAGAGAGAGAGAGAGAGAGAGATTTTAAGTTCTGCTTTTGGCCAAGACTGATAACAGAAACTGGATTTGCCATCCTACCAAAAGTAAGCAACAATAAAAACAGACAAAATACATGAACCAATGATTTTCAAGACACTGGATGCCACACAATGAAATACAGTGATCCTTGACAGTGGTGGTGGGAAGAGAATAAAGTATTACAACTGCCCATTATAAAGTATTACAAGTGTATTGCCTTGAGAACTTCCAGGCCTTGCACTAGGAAGGGGAACTCTACAGCCAGGAAGATTTGCTGAGGTAAGTAGATACTCCTGAGAGTCTGGAGAAATCAAAGCAAGTAGAATTTGCAAGACATAAACAAAAAGAAGAGAGCTGTACAGAGAGAACTCCAGAGAGCTGCAGAAGGTTTCCCTGGAGTATTCATTAGACTACTGGTCAGTCCATGCATACACGGTTACTACCACAGACAAGGGAGAGAGCCACCCAGAGAATAAGAAGGAATATACAACACTCACACAGGAGACAGTGTTTGTCCCTACTAGCAACACTGGAAAAACCTCATAATTCATGGGGCGCTAGGTTGAGTACACAGAGGGTCTTGCCTCCTGGTAGAGAATAATTAACTCTACATTAAACATCACTCTTATTCCACCCACAAATCTAAAAAGGAAGATTCAAAAGAATCAGACTTAATTTTATCCCAGAAAAAAATCTCTAGAATATTTATAAAAATATAACAATATTCAGCACTCAATAAAGTAAAGTTCGCAATGTCTGAAATGCAATCAAAAATTATCAGTTGCACAAAGGAACAGGAAGACACAACCCCTAATTAGAAAGCTCAAAAAACTGAAACCGATGCAAAGCTGACAAATATAATTAGCAGGTAAAACATTAAAACTGACAATAGATTTAAACCTAAACATACGTTTGATCACATAAAATGTAAATAATATAAACACATTAATTAAAGACAAATTATCCTATTAAAAGAAAAGCAAGACTAAATTATATGCTGCCTAAAAGAAACAGACAAAGGTTAAAATTATAAGGATGTAAAAGGTTATATCGCACTAACACTAATCAAAAGAAAACTAGTATAGCTATATAAATATCAAAAAGTAGATTTTAGAGGAAAGAATATTATTGAGTATAAAGAAAATCACTACATAATGATAAAGGGGGCAATTCACCAAGAGGGTATAACAGTCACTAATGTTTAAGTGCTCAATAACAGAATTT
>NW_011897448.1:0-434 GCF_000151845.1 Pteropus vampyrus | reverse complement strand
AGAGAGGAAAAGAGGCATTCTATCTACTTAGATGGGATGGGAAAATAGGAGGCAGCCAGGAAGAGCATTCATATTTGTTTAACAAACATTCATGAGGTACACAGAACTTTGCAAATATTAACAATATAATGCTCATAACAATCCTACAAGCAAGTTGTATGTTATCCCCATCCTATAGATAAAAAAACAAAGGCACAGAGAGAGGTTTGGTAAACTGTACAAGTCATGTAACTAGGTAGGATATGATTCAGAGGTGTCTGGCTCCAAAGTTCCTGCTTATAACCAATAGATGATTCTGCATCTCACTTTCAGTGGAGGTTAAATCATAGAAATTAATTTAATCATTTATTTAAATAGTTCCTAAAACAAAAAAGAATCGCATCTTAGTAATTAATAAAAGCACTTGGAGGACAGAGCAAAAGATAAAATGAGTA
>NW_011897447.1:2128-3739 GCF_000151845.1 Pteropus vampyrus | reverse complement strand
GTAGCTTACAAACAACAGAAATGTATTTCTCACAGTTCTGTAGGGTAGAAGTCTGAGATCTGGGTGCCCAGCATAGACAGTAAATGCCTTCTTCTGTACTGCAGACTTCTATTTGTATCCTCACAGGGTAGAAAGGGTGAAGAATATCTGAGGGGTCTCTTTTACTAATCCCATTCATGAGGACTTATACCTTAACCATTTCCCAAAGGCTCCATCTCCTATATCATCACACTGAGCATTAGGATTTCAACATATGAATTTAGGGTGAGACACAAAATTCAGACTATAGCAGTTGGCTCAATGAATATCCATTCCCAACCCCTTCTGTTGGGAAGGCCTTCTGGAACAACCCCTAATGTTGTTCAAGAAGGCCTTGCCATTTTCCAGCACAAAAGGTTGAAAGTTAAATACTCATTTTTTCCTACTTCCCTTAGAGCTAGGAATAGCCATGTAACAAGGTTGATCAATATAATATAAGAGAAAAAATCCTGTTCAAGGCAGAAAATAATGGCTACCAGTAAAGGCTTTGCTTCCAAATTAAAGAGGTATTTGTGCTTCTTCACTCTCCTTTCTGTTTTAAAAGCAAAAAGGATGCCCTGAGCTTGGCAAGGCACCAAAGGTGTGGAGTTGAGACATCGGGATGCTAAGGATAGATCCAAAGTGTCTGAGTCTTTGTCGATGTCACTAAGCCACTATACCAGCATGGGGCTATCTCCCTCCAGATTTTTTCCTATGTGAGAATAAAACCCTATTTGTTTCAGCTTCAGTTAGCTGTGTTTTTTTGATACTTATAGCTCAAAGCTATTGACATGAATTTATAAATTGAGAAAATCCAAGTAAAAATCCAAGCTCAAACATTTGAGACTTGAGTAATCGCAGACAAAGTTTGTCTCCTCTCCTGGTCTCCTTGTTCCCATTTTCACCTCTCGTGTATTACAGACATTAACAATCGCTCCTTTAAGGTTATCTTTAGACTATGTAATTGTCTTTTTATCAGAAATTATTCTATCTTGTCCCTACTATCTTGTTCCATACTGATTTCTTTTTATGACAAAAGAAAAAGAAATTGATTTTTCCATGACAGGGAGAAAGATATAAAAAATATTTCATAAGATCATTCTATTAGGTAGTTAGTCAGACATGAGTGACAGGGAACAAAGGAATAGGGGCCCAGCCTAGAGATTGCCCAAAGAATACCCCAATGGTGGTAGAATTCTGGGTATGCACATGTGCACTAGACAAAGTTATTGCCTAGTGTCAGCCAGATGTTAATGAAGATGACCTCACTTGCCAAGATCTAGTAATGCCTTTGGAACCACCCATCACCGCCCAAATATAAGGCAGACATTTCCACTTCTGGGTCTTTTTTGCCCTTCGGGACTCCCCTTTTTGCTCCTTTTTGTCCTTCTAGGCTGGCTTTCTGGCTTGGGCGCTCTCTCTCTCTCTCTCTCTCTCTCTCTCTCTCTTTCTCTCTCTCTCTCTCGGCCTTTTGTAGCCTTTTTGCCCTTTAGTAACCATTTTGGCCCCTTTGTGTTGGTTACGGTGCTGGGAGCACATGCCTCCTTGGGGTCATTCTTTTTATTTCCAAAATGCTAACTACACATCTGCACC
>NW_011897447.1:0-370 GCF_000151845.1 Pteropus vampyrus | reverse complement strand
CTCTGAAACTGTTTCTTGAGCTTAGAACTTTCTGGCACACAGTTCCATAACAAGACCAGAGAAGAGCATTTCAAATTGGAGCCCCTTTGGATGACATACTGGAGCTGAGGCATCTGTAATTCTGCCTCCTCATTTGCTTTGAAGAATTCCCAATCCAACCTGTGTTTTTAGGGCAATTTACTCAATCTCATACCTCATAAGGTTGCAGTATCCACAGTTAAGAAAGTCAGAGATTCTCATAGCATGTTCATCTCGGAGCTTTGTCCCTAATCCCTACTCGCTTTTTTTTTTTTTAAGGACTTGTCAAAAAAAGAAATAAGTCCAGTAAAGTTTTCCAAATCAAATCAATATAAGAAAGAATAGGGTTTCT
>NW_011897446.1:2402-5196 GCF_000151845.1 Pteropus vampyrus | reverse complement strand
CCTGCAACTGGCCAGATCTCACCCCCACGGAACCTGATGCAGCTGTCCAGACATGGGCCAACCATCTGTGGTTTCAAAAGCTTTCCACGTGACTCAAGGGGTTGAGAACATCTGGTTTAGAATTTTCAGAAACCGTCAACCCTCTGCTCTCTTTTCTCATTTTAATTTTTTTTTTTTTTCTTTTCTAGACCTACTTAGCAGGTCGTACAGAGATTAATCTCTCTTTTCTGCGGCTAAAAAGAGAGGAAAAAAAGTTCCTGAAAAAAAAGAAAGGAAAAAATGAAAGTCTGAGACAGGAAAGGGGATTCAAAACTAGTGATAGACTATGACAAGAAAGAGAAGGAAAAGAAGGAGGCAAAGAGGCCGCAAAGAGGCCGCATGAGGAGCTACAATTACGATTCGAGTCTATCAATCAAGATCACCTTCAAACAGAAAGAGGCTTAAAGGCAAAATGCCAGAAAATGACGAAACTGTTATTTTGCCCAAAATAAAGAGCTATGTTGTGTGCTGTTGATTATAGCCGAAGTCTAGGAAGAACGTGAATGTTCAACTGGCAGAAGCCAAAGGAAAGTGTGCTGTCCCTCTGAAGGACATCCAAGGACAAAGGAGAGGTCCTAAAACTCAAACTCGTGCTGCCTTTTCACTTCCACAGGTTCTTCAGAAGACAAATGCCTCCTCAGTTTATACAGTTGGGAAAAGTAGTTCCTGCAAATGAACAGCAGCATAGCGTAGGAACCAAATAAAACATAATCAAATGAATGAAAAGGACAGCGTAATCCTTGGCAAAATATATAGCAATATGAAAATGTTTTGTAATAAATTGCTATAATGGCTAGCACTTTGAATTAGAATAGCAAATACTTTGTTATAGAGTATTTACATTTTCTTTTTTTCTCTCTCACATATCAACACCAAATACAGATTTGAGACTTTTATGGCACCTTCTGGCTAAAGATTGCACCTTCATCACTGGAGAAATTTTTACCCGATTTATTTATTAAGCCTATATCTGCAGTTTGTTCTACAGAATGTACACACTTAAATTAATAAATAAAACCTCTTTAAAGCCAACCCGCCTTCAGAGACCTTACACATTGTGGTAAATATTCCTACTGAAATATGTAGAATGCTATTAACATTAATGGTTCACACCAGAAGAAGAAAAATACGTCTTTGTCACATCAGGAGCATGCCTAAAAAATTATAGAACTGAAACTGATGGCCATGATCATCAACTGGCACTTCTCAAGCCCTCGGTAAGTACACGGCAGTGGAATAAAAAGGAGATAAAAACAAGTCAAAAAACTGAGCTCTGCCCTAAATGAGCCCACAGCCTGGTTGAGGACCCCTAATGCTGTAGGAGTTTGAAGGATGGTACCATGACTGGTCACCGGAGTAGGGCTGTTGTGCAAAGTACACTATGTACATTAAAACTTTAAGCAGAAAAGACATAATAATGAGAAGCTCTTGCATTTGCTTTATGGTGTCCAATCACACCTATTATCATATTTAATTTTTATAATAACCTCATGAAATGAGTGTAATAATCTCCAGTTTACAGATGAGGAAGCTGAGACACAGAGAATTTAAACAGCTTCCCCGAGGCCACACAGACTTAAGTCTCAGAGCCAGGACTCAGGATCAGTACAAGTAGAATCACGCCCTTGAAATCTAAAATGAACATTTTTTGAAGCAGCTGGCCACAGCAAGACACTGTGAATATCTTCTGGCTGAACCTAAAGGCAAGACCCTTTTAGTTTATCTTATTCGGCCTATTCTTCATCCTGTTTTTCTAATCCAGTTGGGAAGAGGTAACACTGATAATAGGATTTGCCACTTTCCCCACTTGCTACATCCCTGATTACTCAGCAGCAGCAGCAACAGAAATAATGTGAAGACTACTCGCTCAAACCAAACCTTATGTGGAAGCCCAATGCATAACACGGTACGCCTTCTCCTGTCTCTGGCCCTCTGGGTTTATAGGATTAACATTTCTGAAAGAGTATAGAAAGAGGTGCAAAGGGACATCAATGCAGTATTTTGGCTGCTACAAAATAAGCATGTGCACACACATGGACACACACACACACACACACACACACACACAACAAAGGGGTGATTATAAAATCTAACACTCACTCACAGACTGACAATATAGAAAGGAATAAAATATTTTCATATCTTTTCCAGGAGAAAAGGTTTTCTCAGTTTCCTGGGAGTAAGCGTTGTTAGACTAACAATTTTTTATTTTCCTATCATGCTTCTTTGGGCTTACATTTAGTCAACATTCTCCGATTCTGGCAGTAGGCTCTTTTTTTAAGTTTTAGTTTCTGCAGATGATGTGTATTTTTGTCTTTTTCTTCATTGATGTTTTAGCAGAAATTTTGGAGATGATGCATCAGCAGCAACCAGCCTGGTGCCATTTTAAACCCAGTGGACATTTAGCTTGACTGAACTACAAATGTTAACTTTATGAGATTTTCCTCCTGTCAAGTGCATCTCTCCTTCCCATTAGGTATATTTGCGTAGTACAAATGGATGACTTGATGAGAAGCAGAGAAAGATTCATTCTATTCCAATTTTGAATATGACAGTTGTGAAGTCAGACTCATGTCTTGCGTACCAACTTGCAATCCAATAAAAATTTAAATACTTGAATTATTAACAGAGAACAAGGGATAGAGATGAGAATGGAGACATTTATAATAAGATGACAATTCTCAGCATCAGTTAACTCATTTTTGAACCATCTTATACACATATTCTCTGCAGGTTTCATTGCTTATAAATTGTC
>NW_011897446.1:0-2352 GCF_000151845.1 Pteropus vampyrus | reverse complement strand
ATGCCTAAAAAATTATAGAACTGAAACTGATGGCCATGATCATCAACTGGCACTTCTCAAGCCCTCGGTAAGTACACGGCAGTGGAATAAAAAGGAGATAAAAACAAGTCAAAAAACTGAGCTCTGCCCTAAATGAGCCCACAGCCTGGTTGAGGACCCCTAATGCTGTAGGAGTTTGAAGGATGGTACCATGACTGGTCACCGGAGTAGGGCTGTTGTGCAAAGTACACTATGTACATTAAAACTTTAAGCAGAAAAGACATAATAATGAGAAGCTCTTGCATTTGCTTTATGGTGTCCAATCACACCTATTATCATATTTAATTTTTATAATAACCTCATGAAATGAGTGTAATAATCTCCAGTTTACAGATGAGGAAGCTGAGACACAGAGAATTTAAACAGCTTCCCCGAGGCCACACAGACTTAAGTCTCAGAGCCAGGACTCAGGATCAGTACAAGTAGAATCACGCCCTTGAAATCTAAAATGAACATTTTTTGAAGCAGCTGGCCACAGCAAGACACTGTGAATATCTTCTGGCTGAACCTAAAGGCAAGACCCTTTTAGTTTATCTTATTCGGCCTATTCTTCATCCTGTTTTTCTAATCCAGTTGGGAAGAGGTAACACTGATAATAGGATTTGCCACTTTCCCCACTTGCTACATCCCTGATTACTCAGCAGCAGCAGCAACAGAAATAATGTGAAGACTACTCGCTCAAACCAAACCTTATGTGGAAGCCCAATGCATAACACGGTACGCCTTCTCCTGTCTCTGGCCCTCTGGGTTTATAGGATTAACATTTCTGAAAGAGTATAGAAAGAGGTGCAAAGGGACATCAATGCAGTATTTTGGCTGCTACAAAATAAGCATGTGCACACACATGGACACACACACACACACACACACACACACACAACAAAGGGGTGATTATAAAATCTAACACTCACTCACAGACTGACAATATAGAAAGGAATAAAATATTTTCATATCTTTTCCAGGAGAAAAGGTTTTCTCAGTTTCCTGGGAGTAAGCGTTGTTAGACTAACAATTTTTTATTTTCCTATCATGCTTCTTTGGGCTTACATTTAGTCAACATTCTCCGATTCTGGCAGTAGGCTCTTTTTTTAAGTTTTAGTTTCTGCAGATGATGTGTATTTTTGTCTTTTTCTTCATTGATGTTTTAGCAGAAATTTTGGAGATGATGCATCAGCAGCAACCAGCCTGGTGCCATTTTAAACCCAGTGGACATTTAGCTTGACTGAACTACAAATGTTAACTTTATGAGAGTTTCCTCCTGTCAAGTGCATCTCTCCTTCCCATTAGGTATATTTGCGTAGTACAAATGGATGACTTGATGAGAAGCAGAGAAAGATTCATTCTATTCCAATTTTGAATATGACAGTTGTGAAGTCAGACTCATGTCTTGCGTACCAACTTGCAATCCAATAAAAATTTAAATACTTGAATTATTAACAGAGAACAAGGGATAGAGATGAGAATGGAGACATTTATAATAAGATGACAATTCTCAGCATCAGTTAACTCATTTTTGAACCATCTTATACACATATTCTCTGCAGGTTTCATTGCTTATAAATTGTCTCTGGAACTCATTTTGAATCCTCTTTACTATTTATTCTCATCTGCATCAACAGTCAGGGCGGCTGTGGATAGCAACATAGTATAATTAAAAAAAAAAAATACTGAAGTACAGCTCAGACATATCTGCATTCGAATTTGGACAACGACTTTGACTTGCACTGTGAGTCCTGCTCACAGTAACAGAATTGCTTAGGTTGACCAGATACTACATTTCTCACCTTCCTCGCATCTAGCCCACCGTTTTCCTATGCTTGAGTTGTCTCAGGCCATCCCCTGTAAGAAAAAAAAATCTTGCAATAACCAACCCACATTTTTTGCCTAGTATAACTTTCTTATTGTCATTCCCTTCTGCCAATAAAAGTCTTTCATTTGCACAGCTTCTCAGAGACTCTTTCTATCTGCTAGATTCAATTCTGCCTGATTGAAATCAGTTTTTGCTCAAATAAACTCTAATAATTTTTAATATGCCTCCATTTATCTTTTAGCAGCATATATATAACTCAGGAACAGACTGATGGAAGAGATGCATAGGTCGAGGTATGTGGGAAGGGGTCAACTTCCATGCTGTCTCTGGGTGCACCACGTTCTAGAACCTCCTTGTGTTCATCAACCTGGAAGTCCTCTAGGTTGACTGTCCTTTTGGGTTTTTAAGAAGGCTTCATTATAAAGGCATGATTTATTAAGTCATTAGCCAGTGGCTATTAACTGAACCTCCAGTTCCTCTTCCCTCCCCCAGAGGTGGGGGGA
>NW_011897445.1:5457-6705 GCF_000151845.1 Pteropus vampyrus | reverse complement strand
TGGGCCTCGCCGGGGCCCGCGCGGTTGGCGGCCCCCTCTGCTCTGTCCACCTCGTTCGCCATCTCGACGTGGTCCCCCTGTCTGGCGTTCTTCACGCGTCCGTTCCGAGCCGGGTACACGCCGGCGATGACGTCGTACAGGAACTGGTACTGCTCCTGGCAGGGGGAACAGGCGAGAAATTCCGTAAGGGGTGGGGATGAGCAAGACGCACCCGCCACCTTGCGGAAGAGGCGGATAACCGAGAAGAACGTCGTCGACGGCTTTCTCCGCGTGCCGTGTGACGGGACGGACCGAGGGCGCCCGGCGGCATCGCCCCACAGGCCACGGGCGTCTCGCCCCCACGCCTCCGCCCGTGATGCCGGCTGTCACGCTTACTCTCGGGCCCAGGCCCGCCACCGGGGGCCACCTGCTTGGAGGAGCCCGCCGGACCCCCGCGGGCTGAGCTCAGCGCCCTCGCTGATGTGCCTGGCACGGTGTCCCACGGGACTCCGCATCGCCGAGCAAGCGCCCACCTGTTCCTACACTGAACGGTGAGTCCCTCCCACACCGAGGACAAAAACCCACACTGCGCATCCTGTGCGTCTTCACACCTCTTTGCCGCGTGACTTTGCAGGTCATCTTAACGAGCGGCGAGCCCGTCGCCCCAGGCCGGGCCTCTGAGCTGGCCTTGTGACCCGTTAGGCAGT
Source organism: Pteropus vampyrus (assembly GCF_000151845.1). Classification (NCBI taxonomy): domain Eukaryota; kingdom Metazoa; phylum Chordata; class Mammalia; order Chiroptera; family Pteropodidae; genus Pteropus; species Pteropus vampyrus. Next base: position 6,019 of record NW_011897445.1, on the reverse strand, counting down.
AAAACGCAGAGGAAGCCCCGCCATCCGGCCCCCAGCCCGGGCTCCCCGTCTCTGGCTCCCCGCTGCCTTCGTGAGAAAACTCCCGGGCTGGCCCCTGGCTGAGGGGAGACACATGACCCCCACACCCCTTTCCTATGGCTAAGTGCCAGCCATCTGCTGGCCTATTGACGATGGGGTCATTTTGGACCGGACAAACCCTGCCGGACACACTCAGCGGCACCGGACATGCAGTGAGCCTGGCCCGGACTGGCTCGTGCTGCCATGGTCCGGGGCATCTGCCAGCGGATCGAATCGACCACCGCCTACAATAAGCGTTTCCTTCTTCCGTCTCTACGTTACGGGGCGGTTTGTTACACAGCAACGCAGATCGATACGGATTAAAGACGGAGCGAGGAGAGAAGCCACGAGCACTGAAATCTCTCCGGACAGCCGCAGCGTGTTGCTGGCGACGTCCGGTGAGTCTCTTAACTACAGTGATAGTAACTTAGTGCGAATTATCACGCGAAAACGAAAGATGAACTAGAAGAATAGAAAACCGAAAACAAGAGAAGGAAAGAGGCTG
>NW_011897445.1:0-1692 GCF_000151845.1 Pteropus vampyrus | reverse complement strand
TATTTTTTAAAGAAAAGAAAAGGAAAAAAAAAAAAAAACCCGTAAGACTAAAAGACAACTTTCTACATCCAGGGTAGGGACCGGAGAAGAGAGAGAGAGAGAGAGAGAGAATGCCTGTCATGTCATCGCACGCTGACGAGGCTGCTCATGAAATCAGCGTTGACCTTAACGTCGGCGAATGCGTTTGGCGCTGAAACGTGGGGACGGCAATTTCGATAACGCGAGGCATCGAGGAAACGATCAAACGCACGTCGCAGGCGTTCAGAGCAAATTCGACCTTAGGTTAACTGTAGAACGTTACAGCAATAAATAGTGCACAGACATAAAGAAGACAGGGTTTCGATAGCAATTCTCAGGGGTTTTGTCTTCCCGGAAGAATAGGATCAGAACGGGAAGGATGGATTCAAAACGGGTACGTGGGACGTCGGTAAGTGAAGCCTCGGTGATGAAGACGCAGACGATTCGTTGAGATTCGGCCAGTAAACCCACCTGTTTAGAGCGGAAAGGATGGAAAACACTAAAAGAGGAGGGAAATGGAAAGATAGACGTCGGCCAGATTATTGAAGGTCTTAAGCCTCAGACCGAGGAGCTCGGTGTCTATCTTGAAGAAAACAGAAGGACAACGTGGCTGTGGCTTGTTGTCTTTGGGAGGCCGACCCTGGGATTGCCACGTGTTAGGTGGTCTGTGAGCAGCACGCAGAAATGGGACAGCCTGTCACGAGCCAGACGCCAGACGCGGGAGGCCACCAGCCGCATGGAAGACGACCGGCATGAGCCAGTGAAATCGCGTGGGGGGCGGTCGAGAAGACTTGGGTGCAGCCATCACATCCGTCATCCAAGAACAGAGAACGAACTTTAGGGCAGAAAGGTTTGAGAAAAGTACAAACCTGGTCTCTGCTCTTGAGCTCCGTCAGCATGACAATCACTTTCACTTTTCTTTGGAAAATCATCTGCCAGAAGTCACCGATGGTCTCCTTTAGGGGTCCCTGAGCGGCAATCATCACTTCGGGTTTCCAGTAGCTCTTTACAGAAAATAAAGAGGAAAAGAAGCAGTGGGCTTCGTTACCGCTGCCAACGGATGAAAACAGTGGAGTCTTAAACAGCCTCCCGGAAACAGGGTCGCTTCGTTTTGACATCAACGTTGTCACATAAAAAGATTAAGATTCTCAGGTCCCAGAAACAATGTGATGTCTGTATGTAAAATACTTATTTCGTTAATGATAACACTTAGCTGATGATGTGAAATCAAGATTAGAAAATATTACCTTACAACGCTAACAAATTTTTCTTTCCTAAAATACCTTTTTTTCTCTCTCTCTCTCTAAAAAGGCTAATGTGGTTATAAAAGGAATTATCTTCGTTATGTCTCTGTTGAGGTCTATACACTCAGGATAGCTGATCATTGAGGTAACATTCTATGAATGTGTGTTTTAGGAAAACTGGATAGAAATCCAACTTAGCGTATAAGCAAAAAGGATTCGCCGAATGACTAAAAGTCTCTTGTTTGAATTCTCAGTTTATAAAAATTAAAAAAAGGTATGTGACACAGACTCACCTAATAATTTAGGTAAACCGAAAGAAAAGTTTTAACTATACAAACACACATATTTGATTTGCTTACGGTTTGGGTGTCTGACTAAACGTAAACATTTTCAAATACTTACGTTTGTTCAAAATATTATTTTTTCTCAA
>NW_011897444.1:5280-9635 GCF_000151845.1 Pteropus vampyrus | reverse complement strand
TTACTCCTGCTTTCTGGAACTCTCTGCTCTTCCTTGAGATGTGCCTGCTAAGCAGAGCCCCATTCCCCCCGACCCCCACCCCCCGTCTGCCCACCGTGTGGCTCAGGTTTGAGACTCTGCCTGTGTGAGCTTCACTCAGGCATCAATTTCAGTCCTTGAAAACAAACATTTAAGACACATGGACACAGCAAAGCTCTTAACCAGAGGAGGAGGACTAGGGACTGTTGCTTCTTCATGAGCCCTCATGTGCATATTTGTGCCTAAACATCTATGGATGCAAAGCTGTTTCCATTCAATATATTCATCAGAAAATAGTCACATTTTTACTCTCGTGAGTGGAAACCTAACCAATGTCTGTAGTCAAACCAGAATTTGTTCCACTTCTCCCCCCCCCACCCCAGTACTTAAAGGTTGACTTGTCTAAGAGCTAATCATTAATATTTTTCTATGATCTTGGAAGTTTACAGACTAGAAGCTAGGAGTTCGGCTTTAAGGGCCCGTGACCATCTTCCTTTATGACAGATCGGCCAGTCCAAGGTTGAGCAGTTTCTGCCCCAGATGTCGCAAAGCACCAGTGAAGGGGCCGGATGAAAACTGCAGATCTGTTAGCTCTGACGGCCGTCCTCCGGCGCGGGCAGTAGATAACGGTCACGGAGACTCGAGTCTATAGCAAATCACACTTTCCCTGTGACATCACCTCGTGGGGAGACACTCTGTTTTCATTCTGGCTTAGCACCCGTTAGGAGAGCTTCCTCCCGCTTTGGCGGGCACCGTCGGCTGGCGAATGGTCTGGGAAACCAGAACACCAGAGATGCCACTGTTCTGAGTCCTCTTGGAAAGGAACCTTAATCTACAGCTTTTGAAAATTGGGATTCTTCCCTTTGCCTTTTAAAAAATCAGAGTTCAGTTACTTTATACAGTCGTCCCCCCTTAGCCGTGGGGTAGACCCCCAGAAGATGCTCGAGACTGCAGATAGCACTGAACCCTATATAGACTAGGCTTTTTCCTATAGACACATGCCTCTGATAAAGTTTAGTTTGCAAATTAGGCCCAGCGAGAGATTAACAGTAACTAATAATAAGATAAAAACAATTATAATATATTGTAATAAAAGTTATATGAATGCAGTCTCTCTCTCTCTCTCTCTCAAAATATCTCATTGTACCGCCCTCACCCCTCTTCCCGTGATGACGTGACACCACACGATGCCTGCGTGATGCCATGAAGTGAGGTACTCAGAACAATTTAAAACGTATGAATTGTTTATTTCTGGAATTTTTCACTTAGTATTTTCGGACCACAGTTGACCGTGGGTAATGAAACCATGGAAAACAGAAACGTGGATAAAGCAGGGCTTCTCTATGGTGAAGGTCAACAATTTTAAAAGTTCCACAGTTTCATCCCTGAATTGGGGGCAGGAATAAATAAGACGGCAGACAAGTGGGTCTCTCAGGATGCGAGCTCTAGCATTCTCAAGAAAGGATGGCGTGTTGTTTGGAGAATGGCTCTGAACTTGGCATATGCTAACGAACAACTTAAAACTTAGTGGACTTGCAGTTCCGTGTCCCTGAGCTCATCCTGGCCTCTCCCCTTCCTCTCTCCTCAAATTCTCTGCCCACAGGCTGATTGTGAGGCTAGCGCTAGACCAAGATTCTGTTACTGTTTCTGTTTCGGCTCACCAATTTGGGGAGGGAGGTGCTTTATGAAGGAAAAGGCCATTTTAAGCTTTTAAGCTTTCTTTCAAAACGTTTGTGTATAAAAATGTCCTTGAGAAACACTGACTCATATAAACGTGCAGAACCGTTAGCGGTTTTTTCCCTCCAAATTCTAGTGTTCTTCAACCATTAGTTATTGCAGACTTCAATTAAGCTTTTTCAACAGCTGTATTTAAACCACAAAGAGCAGCCCTAAGAAGCAGAGGCACAATTGTTGCCCAACGAAACGAAAATCCAAAACACAAGTGATGGAGGATTAGAACAGGAACGCCACCTTCCATGCCCTGTGATGCGGGCCGCGGGTCCTCGTCATCCCCAGGGTTTAGAAACAGATTCCATGAAGGCTACTGGCATCCGTCTGAATGGTAAAGAGGATGCCTTTTGTTCCCAGGTGGGCCTCAGGGCCTCGTCACTCACCTCTGCCCTGGGCGTAGGTGTGCCTGGGCGCCGCTGGTCTGCGGGGTTATGTGAAAGAAACCTCTCTACCCTGCGGTACAGAGCTGCCCCCACAGCCCAGCCCTCCCAGGTGACACTCACCAGCTGCGGGAGATGGGTCTCTGGACCAGCAGCGGCTATGGCCACATTTAAGAGGAGTGACAGCTTCAGAAGGACCTTGTGGCGGGCATTCCTGGGGAGGGAGGAATCACTGGACAGTGTGACTCTGACAGGTGGGTGTGGAGGACTTGGGACACCAGTCCTGTGCATCCCAGCATCGTTGCTCCCTACCTGTCAGGACAGTTGGCCTTCCATGCAGTGGACAGTTCCTGGGGACCTACTTGTGCTGGACACCGGGAACATCGACATGGGTAAAGCGTGGTCCCTGCCCTCGAGTGTCATCTGGGGAAAGAGGGAAGTTAATCCTCGTACCGGATGCACTGGAGGAGGTCCTGGTCTTCCCTCCAGCCCACGAACACCACCCACAGAGAAAAAGTCTGTTTAGTTCCTGCTGTACCCCCCGCTCCCAGCACAGGGCTGGCACCGCATAGCACAGTGAGAGCGAGTGACTGGATAAATAAATGAGCCGGGTACAGTGCGCGCCCAAAGGAGGACGCAAGCTGGACCTGAGGGAAAAGGGATGTCTCCACCGACAGCAGGATCGCAGGCCCGAGTGGAGAAGACGTCCCGTGCAGACACCGGGGAGTGGAGCATGGAGGCCGGTGCTTCAGGCTCTGGCTCTGCGTAAGGTCGTGTACCAGGAGAGAGGGGGCCGGGGCACGGGGGACTGCTGCGCCTCACAGGAGGCCCGGAGCTTCTTCGTCAGACTTGCACTTAGAGAGCAGGCTCTGAGGGCCGTCAGGAAAGCAGGCTGGGATGGGGTGGCCGGGAGACGTTCATCGGACAGCCCAGCAGGACCCCCACCGACCCCTCCCCACCCCACGGACATCTCTGCCTATTTATGGGTCCTCCACTGCCTCTGGCCTGGTATTTGGCTCAGAGTAAATCCTTTATGAATATCAATGGACTTTTTTTTTTTTTTAGTTCTGTGGTCCTTCGGTCACTTGATGATGGTGTAACTGGGCCCCGAATCCTGCTCGTCTTTTTCCATTCCTTTGACATAAAGAGCTCTCCGGATATTTAGTCAAAGAGTTTGTGGGTTTACTTGAATACTTCAGCATCAGTTTACCACGTCTGCTGAATTGTAGCTTTCACTTCGTATCAGAGGTTTAATCTTTCGAAAGTGTATGAACTATAGGATCACTCGAGTTTGTCTTAAGAAGTACTAGCAGATACGCACTTCTTCGAATCATGACCATTCTAGAACTGGGCTTTTTCAGTCATCATTCTAGTGTAGGTCAGTTTGTCATCCCCGCTTTTTAAAACACGTTCCTTGACAAATCAGTTCTCAAACTTTTCTGATTAAATTAACTCAAATATTAGTGATTGGATTGTTGTTTTTACACCTATATGTCTCTCTAGCTTCTCTAGCCATGTTTGCAAGAGCTAAATAGACACCGCAGACTTCACAGCTGAACGACATAAGGCTAGCGAGGTGACAGTCATAATTAATTTAGGCTTCGGTGGCACCCAGTTGGCACTGGGTAAAGATCTGACCTTATCTTTGATGTGTTTGTTCAAAGCCAGTTATTTTTACCCGATGCTCAGGGAAGTACGCAGCGCTGCTGTCTCTTTGTCTTCTCCTTGTGACAGAGTCGGTGGAGATGCCTTCCTCTTCCTTGAGTATGTTTGGGAGCTCAGTGCCTGTCCAGATGCCCGCTGAATTCAGCACCATTCCATAGGGCAGCCACCTGGGGCGCCAGGCAGGTGGGACACATGCTGAGAAATGGTGTCCTGTTTGGCAAGATCACCTGGCATCCTGGGGGTGGCTCCGCGGATGTTTAATTATTCTAAGTAGAAGAGTTGTCCCCCCAAAGAGGCAAAGCAGGGCTGCTGCTCGCTTTTCCATTTCCCTGCCCTCCCTTCTGTCCCTCACTGGTCCCTGGACTCTCTGTCCTCTCCCACAACCTGCTCGTGGAGCTTTCCTTTTCCATGACTAGTAATCACTCATAATGTTCCCCCTGCCAGCGAGGCTGGTGTACTCACCAATACCAAAAGCCTTAGGCTAAAGGGCTGGGGGCAGATTCCAGGCCTCTGACAGCCCCTTAAAGAAAATTGGGGTAAAGGAGGGGGCGGGGTGCTAAA